>NC_056744.1:409870726-410123226 GCF_019279795.1 Protopterus annectens | reverse complement strand
TGAGAGATGCAACTATACAGCCAAACTGGAGGCCGAGCTCTCTCAACCCAAGACTGGCACAGTCAGTCAGGAGGAGAAGGAAACCACTCGCGCCACACAACCAGTCTCACATAGATGAAACGCACCAGCAAACAAGACACATAACATCACAAAAACATACTCAGAGGCTCTAAATAAAAATCTGCCAAAGCAGCAGAGACCTCCAAAGCAGACATCCAAGTAACCGCTACCCCACAACAACTTTCACGTATCACATACTTCACAAAGTCAGTGTGCCACACAGTCGCAGCCCCTAAGGCTAAATAGCACACCTAATACACTAGTAATTGGAGACTCTATTGTCAGGCACATGATGTCCCACTCACCAGACTGAACAAGGTCTGTAAGCTGCCTGTTGGGAGTCAGGATCCGCCACATAACACAGGCACTCAGGTCACTCCACAGCAAGTACAAATATGACTCCGTCATTGTCCATGTTGGTGTGAATGATCTGAGACATACCTCCCTGGACTACATGAAAAGAGACATAGAGGAGCTCTCTGATCATGTAGCCCAGGCCGGTATGACCCTGACCCTGAGTAGCATATTGCCCTCACCAATAATGATGCCGCAGTATAAAGACAAAATGATCAATTTTAACAATTGGCTAAGCTTTTTTTGTCATTCAAAGGGGATCCAGTGTCTGCCAGCCTGGGATGACATGCTCGACAAGCCACGTTGCTTCACCAAAGATGGCTTGCACCTGTCACCCTTAGGCTTTCGAATACTGGCTAAGGCTCTTGCCACCCCCATAGTGCCTTTTTTAGGCAAGACTCAAAAGACAAACCCACCTCCATAGACAAAACCAGAAACAAAAAACTAAGGGCAATGCTACTCAATGCCAGAAGTCTAAACCTCAAGATGCACGCACTCGAGGCACTCCTCAGTATGGAGAAAATCGATATCGTGCAGTAACAGAAACCTGGTTCAAGGCTCCAGAGAGCACCCCAGCACTACCAGGATTCAACTCATACCATTCCTTTTGGCTCAAGAACTCAGACCAGAATACTAAAGGCAGGAGAGTATCCATTTTCATCAAGGATACCCACACCTCCAGGTTAGTGGCTCTGCAGGAGTCAGCGGAGACCATCCATGTGCAACTAACAGTAGGTAAAACTGCTTTTCAGTTCATAGCCTGAACTGAATGGATCACCCACCTTGTCTCAGGATACCCACTCGGCATTCCTGAGAATATTGGAGAATATGAAGTTCTCATCAAACACCATGATATTGGGGGATTTCAACTACCCAAACACTGACTGGGAAAACTACTCAAGTCCCAACTCTTTTGCCCAGTGGTTCCTGGAGTTTATAAACTGAAATGCCATGGAACAACCGGTCACCACTCCCACAAGAGGGGACAACATATTGGACTTGGTCATCACCAACATGGGGGCTCAATGTTCCACACCAGAGGTAAATCCCTCATTGGTAAGATCAGACCATAAACTTATCACAATGGACATCCACATCCCGACCCCACCCCCAGCCAAGGAAACGACTGTGAAAAATTTCTCAAAAGCTAACTTCACACTTCTCAAGACCAAGGTGGAAAGTTTCAAAGCCCCCGGGCTAATGGAAAATGCTACCCAAACCGCAGAATCATTTACAAATGCACACTATGAGCACCTACAGGAATGCATGAATTGTGCCATCCCAAGTAAAACCAAGACTCACTCCTCCAAAAACGGGAGACCAGTCTGATGGACCCCGGCCATAAATAAGCTATACAACAGAAGGAGAAAACTATTACATGACAAGGCAAAATCCCAAAAAGGGAAGGCAATCTTGATCAGTACTAGCAAAAAACTTCGATCCCTCATAAAATCATCAAAGGCCAGCTTCAAAAGAAAAATCGCCAAAGACTCTAAAGATAATCACAAGGCATTTTTTAGCTACATCAAAAATCTGGGTGGCAGCTCTCAGATCTGCTCTGAGCTGGTGCAAAATGGCACAAAATACATTGAACCCATAGATATTGCCAACATCCTGGCAGACAGGTTCAGTGCAAACTTCACCCTCCCCTCCCCTTCCCCCCCGAAAGGGCCTGTGTCTATCCCAGAAGAATGCAGTCCCCCAGACATCACAGACACTCAGGTGAAAGCAGCCTTCTCCAAAGTAAAAAACACAGCATCAATGGGACCGGATGGTATCCCAGGCTGCTTCTTACACAAGCTCCAAAACAAACTAAATCCTCACATGAATTCACTGTTCCAACTCAGCCTTACCACAGGTTATGTACCCAAAGAATGGCGTACAGCAACAGTGATCCCATTCCACAAAGGTGGCATCACAACAGATCCCAGGAATTATCGCCCTATAAGCCTGACTAGCCTGGTCTGCAAGGCTATGGAGCGCATCATTATGGATCTCATAAACAAAGACATTGGGTACCTCCAAACACTGGACCCCACCCAATTCGGCTTTGTTAAGGGCAGATCTTGCCTCTTAAACCTAGTTGATTTCTTCAAAACAGTTACCAAAGCCTTAGATGAGAGAAAGGTAGTCCACACAGCCTACCTAGACCTCGCAAAGGCCTTCGACACAATACCCCACTCTGGTATCATAAATAAGCCTACCAGCTTGAATATCAACCCATATGTCACAAGATGGGTTGCAAACTGGCTCAGGGATAGAAATCACATGGTCAGAGTCGCGGGTGCCATGTTCGACTCTAAACCAGTTACAAGTGGCATCCCACAGGGATCAGTCCTGGGACCCCTCTTGTTCGGTATATACTTCTCTGAGGTACAGGCAAACACGGGAGGATTGTGGCTGACCAAGTTCGCAGATGATTGCAAACTGGGAGCCATAATAGACTCTATTGGATTTACCTTACCTGACACCTGCAACAGCTGGAGAGACCTCAAAAATACCTCACCAAGAGGATCATGGGCCTCAAACAGATGCCCTATGTAGCTTGACTAAAGAAACTCCAGCTCTACTCAGTTGCTTACCGCCTACTCAGAGGTGATCTCTGCCTGACATACAAGGCCATGTCTAACCCGGAATTGTTCGACATGCTCCACCTCAAGAAAACCAGATCCATTAGAGCTACACGCTCCAGGGATTTAAACCTTAGCACAACAATAAATAGGAGATGCTGGAGGGATAGATTCATATCCCAAAGGCTTCCTGCGCTCTGGAATAGAATCCCAGTCTATGTTAGGCAGAGCCCCTCACTGACCCTCTTCAAGAAGAATCTTGATGAGTGGATGGGAAATCGTAAATTTGCTCTGGGGTCACTTCCATGGCCCTGCTGGACAGAGGCTCAGGAATCTAGTCTAAAAGGGAGGCGAAAGCCAACACATTCTGGCTAGGCTTATAAATGCCCTAGGGCAGATAGCCTAATACCTACCTATGAACCTATGAAACAAAAATACTGCAGGAAAAGGCACAGGTAAAAGGGAAGCCATTTCCTCAATAGGAAGTGACTGAAAGTGGGGTCAATTATGGTTACTGAAGGGGAGGAGAGATGAAGGACTTTTCAGTTATTGGGCCAGCATTTGTAATGTGTGCTTGGAGTATTAGCAGGTGCTCGCAATTATTTTACAGCTCCCGACAAAGATCCTTAGTGGTTCACTACCAATTCAAACATTTTAGGAGAAGCAGACCAAAAATATGACACAAATTCAGAGACTGTCTGCAAAATAGCAGACATCTGATAGGTATACCTCTCCCCCTGTATGCACTGGTATTGTGGACGAAGCCAGAAGGAATTGGGGTTGACAGACAAAGATCACAGGCAGGGTTAATAAACAATTAATCATAACTTATAAATACAAATAACGTAGTCACATTTAAAACTGCGTGCATGTGCTACCATGTTAGAAGTGTTGTCCCGATAACAGAAAAGAACTACTTTTTCAAATGCTGCCCAATGACGTTTAAGGCCAGTAAAACAGGCTATATTAAGCCCAATAGGTGGGAATATAGCAGAATCCATTGGAGTTCTGTCTCTGAAGGGTACTGTGGCTGATGTTAGTGAAGGTGCGTGCTTTGAGGCACAGTGTTGGGACATTATGGAGTCCAGGGTCATGGTTGGACTCCTAGTTAAAAACCATGATGACTGGCTGCTGCAAGGAGGTTTCCAGGGCTCAGAGTGTAAGGCAGATGCCTGGTAGCAGCTGGTCAGAGAACTCACTAGTGTTACTGGTATCTCTGGCACAGGTGAGCAGTGTCATCACCACCATGAAGACGTGAAATGTTGAAAGGGGAATCTCTTGCACACCTGGGTCCAAGAAGCTCGGGCAAGGAATGCCCCACATGTATGCAAGTAATTTTACCAATATCTAATCTGAATGTCTGCAAAACTGGTATGCATAATGGTGTGCTTCTCTCCCAATAGCTGCAGAGGAGAGGACTCACAATGTTGAGTCGCAATCTGAACGCCTGGCCAGGTTGCACCATGAGTGTAGTGAGTATGGCTGTATTATGCTAACTGTAGTGAAATAAACAAGAAAGGGTAAAACAGTAACTGCATTAAGGTATATAAAATAAAGTCTGTAGTGCAATAATTGTGGAATTAGAGGTGTTGCCCAAGAAATGAATAATACCAAATGGTGTGCAATAAAGGCGTGAAACAATACCAGTAACTACATTAACGTATATACAATACAGTCTGCAGTGCAATAATTGTGGAAGTAGAGCTGTTTTGCAAGAAATGAATAAAGACAAGTGTTGTGCAATAAAAACACAAAATGATACCAGTAATTGTATTAACATATATACAATACAGTCTGTAGTGAAATAACTGTGGAATTAGAGCTGTTTTGCAAGTAATAAATACTGCCAACTGTTCTGCAATAAAACATGAATCAATACCAGTAACACCAAGGAAAATGGTGTACATCAGGATTGTGTTGTTTTAACCATTGCAGTAGAGCTGTATGCATTTAGGCTGTAAGGTAAGGTGCTGCAGTCAAGTATAACACTGTAATAGATGTAGAATGCATATCTAATGGCTACCAATTGTATTGTTTAACACATATAGTACTGTTCAAGGCTGTCTCTAGGCCAATATTGTTCAGATAATTCTGTGTCATCCACTAACATCAGGTAAGCAAGGTATATGAGTGAGGTAGGTCACTCCATGATCTGATATTGTTTGTTGACTTCACAGATATTTCAACACACTAAATAAATTGTGTACTCCAGCACTGTTACACTGATATATAGCATACCTACTATCTGTGTTATTCTTGTATTTCATGTATGTGTGTTCTGCTGTCATTGCAGTCTAGTATAACACTGCAATAGTACTGCCAGGCATACCTCTCAACCATACAGATTTTCGCAGCATGTCCAGATTTTTGCCTCATATTTTTGGCCTGATCCTTATAAACTTTGGGGTTTTCTGGCAAATCATTGATGACTGAAGTAATTAAATAATACTAAACAATGGCAGACATTTGAGTTTCAGACTTTATATCCTTCAGAAAAAACATAATAATGCAAAATCTGGTTATTCTAACAACTTTCTAACTTTATAAGAGCAATATTTAAATTCTGTCCATATTTTTGGGCCTTTGTCCACCCATTATTTCTGGCTTTGTCCAGATTTCTGATACTTAGAGGTTGAGAGGTATGCTGCCAGGTCATATTTTGGTTCCAGGTAAATTCTAGGCAAATATCAGTCAGTCTGCAATCAGCAGTGACTCACTAGCTCAGTTTGTTAAATGCTCTGCATATAGTACATTTTGTCACATACAGACCAGGCCTCGAATTCAGTGATATGTAGCACTAAATATTACAGCAGCAGTCATATAATGCTCCCAGATTTTCTCTCTCCACAGGAACTACAGGTAAATGGGTAAGGTAGCCCATATTATGAGTACATAATTGTGTGTTTAGATTCCCAGACTGTTAAAAGCATTAGCAAGAATGTGAAAAATCAGCAATGTGCAGTCAGAAATAATATGTGTAATCCTGGTATGGCTGCATGCCTGGAATTATTTAAAAATTGTTGCAATCACAGTCACTGCTATTTGGTTCTATTCCCATGCCTGCCAACCAAGGCATGACTATTGTTTAATGTCTGTACTGTGCACATACATATCTCAAGTGTCATGATTTCACATTATGTAATTAATAGTGCATAATCCACCTGTTACAGGAATACCGTGGCAAAGAGTACCTAGACTGGAAAGTATCACCATTTCAGCCCACAGAACACCTTGATAGTTCTATAAGTCCACCTGATTTGCAAGTGTTCTGTGTAGGTATGTACCTGCAGTTGTTACCGTTTGGCCTATAGTGTCCCATGCATATAGCTTGAGAGATATGTACATGCTACATCAGCTACAGGAAACTTGTATTCACTGTAAACATATAGAAAAAACAGACCCATAGAGTAGATAGTAGCACTGTTGTCAAGGAAGTAAGCTGCAATATAAATAACAGACTGATTTTCTCTTCTTCCCCACCCCTTATCTTCATTTATTTATTACTGTTATTCATTGGCTATGGTTTACTATTAACATATGTTGTTGCATTAACTGTTTTTTGGGGCATGTGTTTTATTACTGTTATGTATTTTAATGGATGCATATTAACATATCTTGTCAAATTACCTATTCTGTTGGCCTTATGCTGTAACTGTTACTGGCATGCTGTTATACTGACTGTTCCATTATTTATTGTTGTGTTTCACATGATGTGCATTGACATGTTATTTCATTATTTCCAATGCTCTGCCATGCTTTTATTACTAACAATGTTTAACTAACCTATACTTATTGCTATACCTCCATTACCACAGCACATCAGGGTCAGCCGGATCCTGGTGATCCACCTACGTTGACTCAACTGGTCGTGGTACTGGGTCCTAGCACATCTAGGACCCAGGCCAGTGGTGCCCCCTCCACTGCCCCTCCACCACCTGTGGTGTTGGGTGGAACTGCCTCAAGGGAATGAGCCCAGTCTCCCCCTGGGAGTAGTGGCAGAGGGGCTGCAGTCATCCAGGATCAACTGCCAGTCATTGTGCGTAGGATTGTTCATCAGAGCTATGAACCCTGCCTGCTCCAGATTGAAAGCACACTGGCTGATCTGGTGGGGCAGGCTCACTATGGTACCCAGCCTTCAGCACAGCTACCCTCAGGGCAGTGAAAAAGCAGTGTCAGCTGTCCCATGGGTGGGGATATGAGTCACGTTGCTGCCATCTGGAGGCACATGTGACTTGGTTCCACAACACCCTCCTCATCCAAGGTGCTTATCCCTCTCATATGTCACATATCATCACTGCCTGCTGTCTTGTCTGTCTTCTCTGCCTGCAAATGCATCCTCTTATACCCAACTTACCTCCCCACATGTACTTATGTCCCTTCCCCTATATTCCACTGTCACATTAAAAAAATGGGCACCTATCCCAAAATAAATATCACCCCATACATAGCTCTCCATGTCATACACTTTTCCACTGGACACCACTAATGTGGTCCAACTGGCTTCACAATGCAGTATGTTGTCCTCGCTCCTCTCTCTGGGGTTTGATAGTCCAGATTCTTTGACAAAATCTGTGAACATGCACAGCTGTTGCTGTACAAGATATGGATAGCTATGGTTCTTTGCTACACCCTTCCTGCATATCCCTAACTGCCTTTTACTATGTTTTCCCCCTGCTTGCCCTCATTTCTCCACTTTCTTATCACCCCCGGTCAACAAATGTAAAATAAATAAAATAAAAAAAATTATTTTCTTTATATTTTTTTTAGCTCAGGATTGCGTGGAGCTAAGCAAAGCACAGTGGTGAGCTCGCCACTCTCCTTCACTTATCTAAGCTTAAATGAGCTTTAATGCAAATGTGTTAATTACATTGTTAGACACATTTACAAAATGGACACATCTGCCAAGTTTTGGACCTGGGCCCCTTTGATCTACAGCTCGCTGCATTAACCCACCACACAGATCTGATGTAAAATAGGTGTTTCCAGCAAAACATACTGATTGCCACATACAATCATTAGGCATGTAACTGAAATAAATGTGAAAAATGGGAGTGCACCTTGGACTCTGGTGCAATAATGCACCAATAGACAGCCAAAGACATAATACTGGATATAAGTAATGCCTGTGATAGCAACATGTGGAAAGACACCTGCTAAGACAGCAATGGCAAAGTACATGTACAACCGGATCTCTGGTGCAGAAATACAGCCATAAAAAGCCATGCACATACTGATGGATGTACAAATGTTTCTCACAGCCTGTATATGTGCATATATATTTTGCAAATACACATGATTTTGCAGTAACTCAGTAGTGCAGTCTGTTAAATCCCTTGTATGTGGTACATTTTACCACACACAGTCCTAGGTTCAAATCCAGTTTAGTCTTATAGTTCAATTACATTATTGGGAAGACAGTGAGTAATGCAATCCTAATCCACATAGGTTCCTTCTAGTTAATGAACTGCTACCCACTTTTGAAAGTCAGAGGCCCGCAGGTAGGGGCACAGTACACATATTCGTATAGCCTAACTATATGTTGCCTACTACTCTGTTATTGGCACCTTTACATAACAGACATACCTTAATCACATGCCTTGATTGGACTGTACAGGGTACCCTTACCCTGGCTCTGCCATAACAAACAGAGCTGACACAGCACCCACAGTTACACATACAGCCTACTGTCCTCAAAAGTGTCCACACTCTCCCCTATGCGTGCTAGCCTGGAGCATGCATAGCTGTACGTAAAGGTAGCTGCTACATACCTACCCTACCTCCCATCACCCTAGAACAAAAGATCTGGACACAGCCAGATGTAATGGGGGCTAAGACCCACAGATAGGGACATGTGTAATGGTTTGCCGCTACAAATATAGTATTTGATAGATTAACAGCTATTGCACTAGATTGCATATTCTGATGGGTATGAAGTCTGACACTCAACTGTGTCTCTTTCCTTACTGACCTCAACCCACAGTGTTTGCCAGTGAACTGTCAGATGACCACTATGTCATGGGACACTATGTCAATGTCCACATTTCTTGGTCATACCAAAGGAGAAACTAGGTTTTTTCCTTAACTCAAGGAGACCTTTAATATTAGGGCCAGTCCTATAGACAAATTTGGGTTGGTTGCCTAAAGTGTTGACACATTCGTGGTCCGCCAAAAATAACTTCCAACAATCAAAAATAATATTCCTAATATATTGTACATAGGGAGAAAAGGTCAAAACACAAATTCTAGATTCCTGAATAGAAGAATTCCCATGATTTTTCCTAAAGAGATCATGCTTCCCTAAAATTGGCAAGAACTTCTTCCCCCATTCCATTTTAACATAGGAAATAACATCATTCAACATGTTTTTTGGGTAACCCCTGTCCAAAAATAATGATTTAATAAAGTTGAGTTCATTTAACATAATATTCCTATTAGATGACATGCGGGCAGCTCTAATGCATTGCCCTTTAAAAATATTTTTAAAAGTATAACGAGGGTGGTCACTAGAAAAATGTAAATAGTTGTTGGAAAATGTGTCTTTCCGAAATATCCTAGATTCAAAACCAGTAGGTGAATGCCCAATAAAGGTGTCTAAATAAGCAATCCCTTTAGTGTCATATTGATAAGTAAATCGCAAAAAATCAGTAGATTGATTGATGTATTCTATAAAAATTGGAATTTCACTTATGGGCCCTTTCCACAAAATAAACAAATCATCTAAAAATCTACTGTAAAAAGAAATATTAGTGAAATATTTACTAGGAAACAAAAACTAATTCTCCCAGTTAAACATAACCAGGTTAGCGAAGATGGGTGCACAGGAAGCACCCATCACCTCTCCTCTGGATTGTCTATAAAATTCACCTTCAAAAAATATAAAATTATAATCCAAAACTAGGGACATCATATCTACTAAAACACAAATACGGTCCCAAGTGAATCCAGAAACATTTCTAAGACTGTCCGAAAAAAATTCCAATCCAATATCTCTCGGAATACATGAAAATAAATTGACAACGTCGATAGTCAAAAAAAACAAATCTTCTCTCCACAAATCCGGGGATAATTTCCCTAAAAATGACCAAGAATCTTTGATAAGGTGGGGAATCTTGTCATATAAGGGTTTAGTCCACCGGTCCATAACCACACCGATGGGGTAGGTTTTAGACCTACTACCGGAAACAATCGGTCTGAAAGGAGGGTTGGAAATACGCTTGTGGACTTTAGGTATGCCAAAAATAGTGGCCACAACTGGAAAATCCACCCTAAGAAAATCATAAATGTCTTTGGAAATTCTATTATCCAAAAAATATTCCTCAATAGCAAGGTCAATTTTCTTATAACCTACATGGATCTCATTAAGAGAGACCACTTCGTAGTTACCAGAATCCATGACAATTTCGGTCATAGCATTAAGGTAGTCCACGTTCTTGAAAAACACTACCCCAACCCCCTTATCAGGCTTCATAATACATAAATCCTGATTGGAGAGAAAAAAGTCTAAACAACTTTGTTCGTCCTTAGCAAGGTTGTCAAAACCAAAATTAGAAATAAAGCCTTTTTTGTTCCTGTTGAACCTATAAATGTCATGACAAACCATTTTTTCAAAATTTTCAACAGTGGGGTGTGATACAGGAATAAAAGAACTCTTTTTGGATAATGCTGGGCCCCCTCTAAAGGTGCCACATGGGGCGATAGTGTCTTCTCTAAATTGCATAGCCAAATTTAACCATCTACAATAGAATTTTACATCCTTAATCACCTCAGTTAAGTTTAACGTACATGTAGGTACATATTTTGTACCTTTAGAAAATAATTGAAACATTTCAGGAGTAATAGTGATGTCGGTGTAATTAAAAATGTTGAAGCCAGAATGGGAATTAACAATATCATTTTTAACACCTAAATTAAGGTTACTAGAAATGCTGTTAGAATTAGCAGTTGTAGTAATACCTAAGCCACTAGGGACATCGTCTCCATTTGGTATCAATTCTACCACTTCTGATTGAAAGACTGAAGGCGTGTCTTTCGTGTTGGGTAAAATCCCCCCCCCCCCCGAAAATTCGAATCATGGTCAATATATCGATTATCTTGACTAAATCCAAGGGGTTTACCCAAAGCTTTCCTTTATTTGGGCCAAATATAAACCTTTTTCCTATCATAACTATCCACATCCCTTGAAATTTTTCTACATTTCCTAGAATATATACTCTTGATTTTTTGTTCAGCAGAAGTAAATTGCTTGTTGTATAAATCTGTCCAATCAGAAAAACAACAGTCATGGGTGATGTCATGATTAAGCTTCTCAACTTCACAAATAAGTTTAGAAAGTTTTTCATCATTCATTTTTATCAACTGCCCCATATATTCAAAACCAAAACTATCAAATAACTTATTGAAAGTGTGTTGGACGTTGTCATTATAATCTATTCCCAATGGTAATTTAAAAAATCGAAGCCCCTTGGGAACAATGTTTAAAGAAATACACCGAGTTAAATAAACATTGTCTAATTTGACACATTTTATATTAAATAATTTTTTATCAAGATAAAAATCATATTTTTAATACCCCCTTTCTCACTCACATTAGTGTCCATAAAAGTCCTTCTGTCATCATTTGAACCAAAATCAAAATTAGTGTCCAAAAAATTGTCCAAGGTATCCAGTCTGCTGGAAAAAACACTTTTACCATTGCCTCTACGTATTGTTTTGTCCTTAAAATTAATCCCTTCGACTGGAGAAGAGTTCAATTCATGAAATCCCTTAGATTTATTTATAGGTTTAATATAATTGTCTTTTGCATTTTGGCACATACCTGAATAGGTTTTAATGGTCGCAGGGCGTTTTGGACGAGCCCCTAGTTTTTCATTTTCATCACGAAGATGAAACAAAACTGAAATCAAAGGTAACATCTTGTTCCTCATATCTGTCGACCAACTGTTTGCATGAGCTGACTGCCTTTAAATCAAGATTACCAGTCCCTTCCAAAATCTGGGAGCGAACCTCTCTCGTATTACGTTGCTGCCCATTAGGTATGTTGAAGTGTCCGCTGGACTCGAAAGAAGTATTACATCCATTTTTAGGACTGGGTTTGTTACTGACAACCTCGGAACTTCGTAGGTTGCCATCTTTATCAATACAAGAACTCGATGCATTCCCTTGCGTAAGGGAACGTTCAACCAACCCAATAAGATGTGCTAGTTCATTTGTTAATGTAGAGAGCTCCGTCCGGATGGAAGAAATCTCCTCGCTAGAGTGTGCAACGGAAGTGTCACCTCGGGGGCTGGCCATAGCAACAACTCCATAAATACCAGCCAAATAGAAAATGAAAATAACAAGAAAAGCCAACCAAAGGCAAAACTTCCACCAGCACAAATGTTTCAGTCGCAAGATGTAAAAAAGTCACCAATCCAAAATGGAAAAATAAAGAGATTTAATGAAGTTCACGAAACAAACTTGCAATACTAACATAAAACTCCACAACAGCAGGGTTAAGCGCTTTCATCTGGAAACCCAGACTTCATCAGAACCCTGAATGAAACAAACCAATCCCTTTTATACACAAATGAAATAAATGGCGCCAAAAAATCTTAAAGTGAACATTTCCATTAAATGAAAAAATACATTTTCAAAAATGTTAAAGGGAACATTTCCATTAAATAAGTAGATACATTTCCTAAGAAAATAATTATGTACTGTGTACATAGAATATTAAAAACCTACCTATAATTAGTTAAAAAATGTTAAAAAATACATAAAAATAACATTCTATGTACACAGTACATAATTATTTTCTTAGAAAATGTATCTACTTATTTAATGGAAATGTTCCCTTTAACATTTTTGAAAATGTATTTTTTCATTTAATGGAAATGTTTACTTTAAGATTTTTTGGTGCCATTTATTTCATTTGTGTATAAAAGGGATTGGTTTGTTTCATTCAGGGTTCTGATGAAGTCTGGGTTTCCAGATGAAAGCGCTTAACCCTGCTGTTGTGGAGTTTTATGTTCGTATTGCAAGTTTGTTTCGTGAACTTCATTATAGCTCTTTATTTTTCCATTTTGGATTGGTGACTTTTTCACATCTTGCGACTGAAACATTTGTGCTGGTGGAAGTTTTGCCTTTGGTTGGCTTTTCTTGTTATTTTCAGTTTCTATTTGGCTGGTATTTACGGAGTTGTTGCTATGGCCAGCCCCCGAGGTGACACTTCCGTTGCACACTCTAGCGAGGAGATTTCTTACATCCTGACGGAGCTCTCTACATTAAAAATTGAACTAGCACGTCTTATTGGGTTGGTTGAACGTTCCCTTACGCAAGGGAATGCATCGAGTTCTTGTATTGATAAAGATGGCAACCTACGAAGTTCCGAGGTTGTCAGTAACAAACCCAGTCCTAAAAATGGATGTAATACTTCTTTTGACTCCAGCGGACACTTCAACATACCTAATGGGCAGCAACGTAATACGGGAGAGGTTCGCTCCCAGATTTTGGAAGGGACTGGTAATCTTGATTTAAAGGCAGTCAGCTCATACAAACAGTTGGTCGACGGATATGAGGAACAAGATTTTACCTTTGATTTCAGTTTGTTTCATCTTCGTGATGAAAATGAAAAACTAGGGGCTCGTCCAAAACGCCCTGCGACCATTAAAACCTATTCAGGTATGTGCCAAAATGCAAAAGACAATTATATTAAACCTATAAATAAATCTAAGGGATTTCATGAATTGAACTCTTCTCCAGTCGGAGGGATTAATTTTAAGGACAAAACAATACGTAGAGGCAATGGTAAAAGTGTTTTTTCCAGCAGACTGGATACCTTGGACAATTTTTTGGACACTAATTTTGATTTTGGTTCAAATGATGACAGAAGGACTTTTATGGACACTAATGTGAGTGAGAAAGGGGGTATTAAAAATATGATTTTTTATCTTGATAAAAAATTATTTAATATAAAATGTGTCAAATTAGACAATGTTTATTTAACTCGGTGTATTTCTTTAAACATTGTTCCCAAGGGGCTTCGATTTTTTAAATTACCATTGGGAATAGATTATAATGACAACGTCCAACACACTTTCAATAAGTTATTTGATAGTTTTGGTTTTGAATATATGGGGCAGTTGATAAAAATGAATGATGAAAAACTTTCTAAACTTATTTGTGAAGTTGAGAAGCTTAATCATGACATCACCCATGAATGTTGTTTTTCTGATTGGACAGATTTATACAACAAGTAATTTACTTCTGCTGAACAAAAAATCAAGAGTATATATTCTAGGAAATGTAGAAAAATTTCAAGGGATGTGGATAGTTATGATAGGAAAAAGGTTTATATTTGGCCCAAAGAAAGGAAAGCTTTGGGTAAACCCCTTGGATTTAGTCAAGATAATCGATATATTGACCATGATTCGAATTTTCAGGGGGGGGGGGATTTTACCCAACACGAAAGACACGCCTTCAGTCTTTCAATCAGAAGTGGTAGAATTGATACCAAATGGAGACGATGTCCCTAGTGGCTTAGATATTACTACAACTGCTAATTCTAACAGCATTTCTAGTAACCTTAATGTAGGTGTTAAAAATGATATTGTTAATTCACATTCTGGCTTCAACATTTTTAATTACACCGACATCACTATTACTCCTGAAATGTTTCAATTATTTTCTAAAGGTACAAAATTTGTACCTACAGGTACGTTAAACTTAACTGAGGTGATTAAGGATGTAAAATTCTATTGTAGACGGTTAAATTTGGCTATGCAATTTAGAGAGGACACTATCGCCCCATGTGGCACCTTTAGAGGGGGCCCAGCATTATCCAAAAAGAGTTCTTTTATTCCTGTATCACACCCCACTGTTGGAAATTTTGATAAAATGGTTTGTCATGACATTTATAGGTTCAACAGGAACAAAAAAGGTTTTATTTCTAATTTTGGTTTTGACAACCTTTCTAAGGACGAACGAAGTTGTTTAGACTTTTTTCTCTCCAATCAGGATTTACGTATTATGAAGCCTGATAAGGGGGGGGTGGGGTAGTGTTTTTCAAGAACATGGACTACCTTAATGCTATGACTGAAATTGTCATGGATTCTGGTAACTACGAAGTGGTCTCTCTTAATGAGATCCATGTAGGTTATAAGAAAATTGACCTTGCTATTGAGGAATATTTTTTGGACAATAGAATTTCCAAAGACATTTATGATTTTCTTAGGGTGGATTTTCCAGTTGTGGCCACTATTTCTGGCATACCTAAAGTCCACAAGCATATTTCCAACCCTCCTTTCAGACCGATTGTTTCCGGTAGTAGGTCTAAAACCTACCCCATCGGTGTGGTTATTGACCGGTGGACTAAACCCTTATATGACAAGATTCCCCACCTTATCAAAGATTCTTGGTCATTTTTAGGGAAATTAACCCTGGATTTGTGGAGAGAAGATTTGTTTTTTTTGACTATCGATGTTGTCGATTTATTTTCATGTATTCCGAGAGATATTGGATTGGGATTTTTTTCGGACAGTCTTAGAAATGTTTCTGGATTCACTTGGGACCGTATTTGTGTTTTAGTAGATATGATGTCCCTAGTTTTGGATTATAATTTTATATTTTTTGAAGGTGAATTTTATAGACAATCCAGAGGAGTGGCGATGGGTGCTTCCTGTGCACCCATCTTCGCTAACCTGGTTATGTTTAACTGGGAGGATCAGGTTTTGTTTCCTAGTAAATATTTCACTAATAGTTCTTTTTACAGTAGATTTTTAGATGATTTGTTTATTTTGTGGAAAGGGCCCATAAGTGAAATTCCAATTTTTATAGAATACATCAATCAATCTACTGATTTTTTTGCGCTTTACTTATCAATATGACACTAAAAGGATTGCTTATTTAGACACCTTTATTGGGCATTCACCTACTGGTTTTGAATCTAGGATATTTCGGAAAGACACATTTTCCAACAACTATTTACATTTTTCTAGTGACCACCCTCGTTATACTTTTAAAAATATTTTTAAAGGGCAATGCATTAGAGCTGCCCGCATGTCATCTAATAGGAATATTATGTTAAATGAACTCAACTTTATTAAATCATTATTTTTGGACAGGGGTTACCCAAAAAACATGTTGAATGATGTTATTTCCTATGTTAAAATAGAATGTGGGGAAGAAGTTCTTGCCAATTTTAGGGAAGGGTGATCTCTTTAGGAAAAATCATGGGAATTCTTCTATTCAGGAATCTAGAATTTGTGTTTTGACCTTTTCTCCCTATGTACAATATATTAGGAATATTATTTTTCATTGTTGGAAGTTATTTTTGGCGGACCACGAATGTGTCAACACATTAGGCAACCAACCCAAATTTGTCTATAGGACTGGCCCTAATATTAAAGGTCTCCTTGAGTTAAGGAAAAAACCTAGTTTCCCCTTTGGTATGACCAAGAAATGTGGACATTGTGGGCAATGTTCTTCTATTCTTGAGACTAATGGGGTCAGATTGGATGATGTCAGTAAAGTTTTCATTAAGAGTAAAGGTGGTAATTGTCAGACTCCCCGAGTGGTTTATATCGCTGTTTGTTCTAAATGCGCTGTGTTTTACATTGGTAAGACCGAGCGGTCTTTTAGAAAGCGCATTTATGAACATTTGTGTAAGATTAGAACTAATGATTTAAAAAACGCTTTAGCTAGACACATTTCCCTTTACGATAAAACCCATATTTTCAAGTTTTTTATTATTGATAGGGTTGACATTGTCCCTAATGGTGGGAACTGGAAAATTAATTTGGCTCAAAGGGAAGCTAATTGGCAGATTAGATGTAATGCCACTTGTTTCCCAGGTATTAACGATTTTATTAGTATTAAGCCATTTTTACAAGTTTGATTAGTTATATACAGTTTAATTGTAAAGAAGTGTTATATACTTTTACACATAACCTTTACACATATTTTTATGTTATTTTTATGTATTTTCTAACATTTTTTAACTAATTATAGGTAGGTTTTTAATATTCTATGTACACAGTACATAATTATTTTCTTAGAAAATATATCTACTTATTTAATGGAAATGTTCCCTTTAACATTTTTGAAAATGTATTTTTTCATTTAATGGAAATGTTTACTTTAAGATTTTTTGGCGCCATTTATTTCATTTGTGTATAAAAGGGATTGGTTTGTTTCATTCAGGGTTCTAATGAAGTCTGGGTTTCCAGATGAAAGCGCTTATCCCTGCTGTTGTGGAGTTTTATGTTCGTATTGCAAGTTTGTTTCGTGAACTTCATTAAATCTCTTTATTTTTCCATTTTGGATTGGTGACTTTTTCACATCTTGCGACTGAAACATTTGTGCTGGTGGAAGTTTTGCCTTTGGTTGGCTTTTCTTGTTATGTAATAGATTCTCCATATGAAAGGATGTGGGTGGCAGGAGTTATGGGGAATAGGGATTATAACAGTAAGCCTGTCTCAGATCTATGGTAACGATGTGTCAGTGATACTCAACTGTCCTACACCTACAGGTATGCCTCTCAACTGTCCCTGATTTTTAATCACATCTCAGCTATGTCCCTGTCAATCCCTCCTACAACGGATTAGTGTTGTAGGAAAGGTAGTGGATTACACATAATACATAGTGACAATGAGTAAGGATGTACACTCCTGTAATGTCAAATGATGTACTTTAATTCACCCCCTCATTCAGTCACTGTATCAGATACATAGTTCTAACATTTTAAAAGTGTCACTGAATGTTCCTGATATACTCTGGCTATGTCCCTGTTTGCTTGACAACTATACCTAACATACCTGTTAACCTCTTACAGCATGAAACCAGGACAAAGCCATAATTTATGGGTGGGGGGGGGCCAAACTTAGCAACAGTGTTTAAATAATTGTCAGAGAGCCACAGGTTTGTGTAAAAATGACCAAAACTATGAGGTAAACATCATGACATTCTGAAAACATCTCTATAGTTGAGAGGTATGATGCCTACAGGGAACACATACTACAGCAGGTTTGTATTTCTTTCTGTCATTGTGGCACACTGGTGTTGCTGGACTATTCCCTTACAGTTATAATAGCACACTGTTAATTGTCTATCAGTGGCTATATGACATATTAGTGAGAGTTTTCCTGTAGGAGACACACCACAGAAGACTGCACTGCTGAGTGTTGGAACTTACAGCAGAGTTTGTCATGGCACACAGGAACATATCCCAGTATTGCTACTATCTTGGTGGTATCCACACATGTAAAGTGTTGCCAGACGGTGGGGTATGACATGTAAGGGAGCTGTGGATAGTGCAGACCATTATGGGTGCACTGGATCTGTACATAGTGAATGTCCATGTATCTATTCCTGTAATGTTTTCCCCTTTTGTTGTCTTTCGGGAACCATGTACCAATGAAGACATTCCCCCTTCTCAGAGGGAGATAATTACATGATAGTTGATGGACTGAGACCACACCATCATATTTTGTTGTCTAGGGGGAGGCATAATTGGGAGCAGTGGGCAGCATTGTGGGAAGACCTTGTGCAGGATGTCAATCAGGTTGGCCGACAGAACAGGACCTATGACCATGTCCAACACCGGGCCACGGACATGCTGAATGCTGCATAACAAAGGGCAGCTGATGTTGCCAGGGATTGTGCTGCCACTAGTGGAGGGCCTGCAGCAGAACTTCCACTCACAGCCACAGAGGAATTCCTGTTGAACCTACAAACACTCAACAGCTCTCAGGCATCCATTACATCATACATCATGGAGGTGGGTGCCACAGTCTTCACAGCAGAGGAGCGTCCAGGTAAGCATATTGTGTTCACCAGTGTAATACTGTATCAGTCATTGTGGCAGGCTGTATATACCTGTACATGGGTGTTAGGTCTATTTGCATTGGGGGGGGGTTAGGGTTTATGCACAGTTGTGCACATACTCAGAATGTCAGCAATACAGCCAGTATCACAGTAGCTACTGTATATGTGGATATATGCAGATATTACCTTGCAGTGTTGTTTGGTGGTCCTGACAATACCTCTCGCTCACCTTTTCATAGCTCCATCAGGAGTGCCCCAAGTCCTGGGTCCTGTACCTGGTAAGTATGATACAGTTTTTTACGGCTCATATATACCCTATGAAAGTTAAGGGCTTCAATATTGCCCTATGTACAAATGTTGTGTTTAGCCAGAGTAGGATATTTGTACGTTCCATTCTGGAACAGGTAACTATGGTCCATAGACTGATTAGTCACAGGTATCTATTTGAACAACCATGGACACATCTGCACTTACAGTTATGATTGGCTACACAACCTGGTATACATGATGCAATTTCTCTGAGATGCCTGTTCAAAGACAACAGGGAGATGGTACATACCAGAGGCAGTGACAATAATACTGGCATATCATTCTCAAGATAGTTGTACTAGGTGTTATGTGGAGGTCTATCACGTACAGTGTCATATTTCATAATGTACAGGCAGATTGTACTGGCAACTTTACCTAGATGTGGCTACTGTGCATGTTATAAAGGGCCTGACTTTTCTGTGTATGTTGGTGTGAGGTTGCTGTTGTGCATGGTAGCAGAGATGAGAAGAGGTGTGACCGGTAATGCAGCTGTGGATCCTCATTTGTATGAGTCTGTGTTGGTTACCATACAAAAAAAGTGCAGTTAGTAATGTACTGCTTTTGTCTTGGTTTTCACAGGTGAATGGGGGGTTGGAGTCTGACCCCCTCACAACCTGATGTCAGTGTCTCATCGGACTCTGATGATGATGGTGGCCATAGTGAGGCAAAGGTAGGGTTGTGTGGGGCTGAATCTGTCCCAGAAGTTAACATCCCTCTTCTGCCACCATTGTCACAGCACACAGTCAGTATGCCCACACATACCCAGTCCCCAGAGGCCACAGATATTGGACAGTCAAAGAGGGCCGACATTAAACAGGACAGTGTTGCAACTAGGACATCAGTGAGTGTAGACACTGGCCATAGCCAGAGACCTGGCAAGGTCCCACACAGGCAAATTGACAGGTGTGCTCATAGGGGGACTGCTGCCCATCCACCACCTGTCACAGGCATCAACATCATGGGTCAGTTGGTCCATGTTTTGGGCCATCATGTAGGCACAGGCATGTTCTGAATGCAACACCAGATGGAAGGTTAGAGTGATGGATGCAGCAAGGTCTGACATCCATGACTGCCTCCGCCTTATTGGGGACACCCTGGATTGGTTCACTGATGCAGTGGACAGACAGTGGGCTGAGACAGTGTCTGTTTTGGGCCACACATTGTCTGTGCTGGAGCATCTGGTTAGAGTTGGGTGTCGGACACATGGACGTAGATCAGCAGCACCATCTGCTGAGAGTCCAAGTGGCCGTGCACACTCACGGTCTTGTAGTAGCAGTACCATGGGGGATACAGCCCCAGCATTTTTACACATGCACACACACACACACACACACACACACACACACACACACACACACACACACACACAGATGACTGCTTTGAGTATTGAACCCTTACCTATTTACTTTTACACACTATAGTTTGCAGTACTTATCACTTCCACCATGGAGTTTATCTGATATTAGACTGTCAGCCAGTGCTCTTAAGGTAGATGACATCAGCAGGCCTTGTAGAGGAGGGCACTGTTGCAGCCAGCAGCTAGTCACAGAGCATAAAAGGCATAACCATTGCACAGAGATAGTCCATACTGGCTTGTCAGTGGTGCTTCAAGGGGATATATTTTCCAGACACACACAGACATACACATACAGAGTTGGCTGATGTGAGATTAAAACCCCTACCTACCTAATATTACACACTGTAGCCCACAGTACTTATCACATGCACCACAGGTTATGTGATTGCAGGCACAGTACTTATGGAGTATGCAAAGTAGCCTTGTGTTAGACAGCATATGTGGCCTGCAGAGTGATATTGCTTAGTACTGTTTTTGTATCTAGTGTCCTAGGAGTGGGAAACCTTTCACTATCTCTGCTATGTGTGTGCAGTTAGCAGTATGGCCATATGTGACTGGTTGCAGTTAGATAGGCAAACATGTGGCCAGGGACAATATGCCCTGTCCAAGGTATGCGTTGAACCATTGTACAGTACAACACCTGCTCACCTGTGTTTGTCTACAAAGTGACATTCCTCAGGCACAGGGATCTGTGAGTGGATTATGTATTGTCGCAGCCTTGGTTTAGTTCCTTTGGGCAACTGTTTTTATGTGTGAGTGCAGATAATCTCAGCATTTTTTATATATATATATATATATATATATATATATATATATATATATATATATATGGATTCACTTCATAACACTGAAACTTCAAAATACTGAAAATGACAAAACTTCATAATACTGAAGACCAAAATACTGAAAGCTCAAAATACTGAATACTCAAAATACTGAAACTCAAAATACTGAAAACACATATTATGTGTAAACTCAGCTTAAACAACATAAATCATAACAATTTCTACCAAATATATGCAGGGGGCAAGACCCCCTGCACTTCCCCCTGCTAATTATATATATCTACTCCAAGATTGCACTTAACTACACTATGTGCAATCTTGGAGTTGATATATTTAATTAGCAGGGGGTGTGGGGTGCAGGGGGGCTTGCCCCCTGCATATATTTGGTAGAAATTGTTATGATTTATGTTGTTTAAGCTGAGTTTATGCATAATATGTGTTTTCAGTATTTTGAGTTTCAGTATTTTGAGTATTCAGTATTTTGAGCTTTCAGTATTTTGGTTTCAGTGTTTTGAGTTTCAGTATTTTGATATTTCAATGTTATGAAGTGAATCCATATATATATATATATATATATATATATATATATATATATATATATATATATAAATGTTTATAACAGGGATGTCTCTCTAGATGTTGCTGTGAGTGTACGTTATGTATATGAGTAGAGAGTCCATGTATTATTGTAATATTTATATAGCGCGATATATGTATATACATATATATTGGTATTATATGTATATATGATACATACTGACAGATACACTAAGCATGTGGGAGGGGGATAGGGTCAGAGAGATATGTATATGTAGTTATCTGTACGTACAGACATATTTCCACACAGCAGGTCTTTGTGTAGATGAGGCAACAGACTTGTGCTCAAGTTAGCTAAGTGTAGGAGCATGCCCAGTGGACCTGTCATTACTGACAAGGTGACTGCAGGGCAGAGCTACCTGCACTCCAGGCTGGGATTTTTTGTGCTACAAACATTGACAGCTGCACCTGTTTCCACAGTACAGCAGTTCCCTGACATTGTCCCTGGCATTCCCCGGCTGTATGTTGTAATTAATATATGCCTGGGGTACAAAATGTAACACCACATACAGGGTAACAGTCTGCATGCCTTTCACTGTACATGTTTTTTCATAATGTCCTGCATTTCACCCCATATGTCTGGCCTATTCCTCATACATTTGTGGTGTTCTGGTAAAATGTTGTATAAGGCAGTCAGTGAATAGTACTAACTGCAGATAAACATTTGAGTGTTGGATTTTATATCCTTCATATATTCTGTACCGATGCAACCCGCTTTCATACTAACCACCTTCTAGGTTAATCAGAGCATTTGAATGTCTGTCTCTAGTTTTGGCCCTTTGGCCCCCCATTCTCTCTGACTTTATCCAAGTTTCATGCACTAACAGATTGATAGATATGACAGTCTGTGGGAACACCACCATACGACTATTTCACATGCAAAAAGATGTGGATACCGCCATATTCAAACCATCAACACCATCACCCATGCTAATGTCCCTAGCCTACTGAGTTACACAGGCTGTGCAGACAGGGATGTGTTCTTCATCCCACACTCAACAGCATACAGGCATACACTGTCACCCCTGTGTTACTTGAGACACAGAATGTGTGGCCAGGTTCTATGTCACAGGCCTGGAATTGGCTGGCCTGCTGATCTATCATTGCAGACTTACTGTTACAGCAGTTGTATGGGCACACTGATGTGTTAGGGTTGGGGGACAACCAGCCCATGCTCTCCTGGCATAGACAGTTGTGTGACTGTCACATGACCCTACTTTTTGCCATCTCCCTTGACTTATGTAGTGGATTTTTCAGCCATGTGGCCTAGTGCATAATATAGACCACATACTATTGGACAGAGTACCTGTTGTCCCAAGTGGCTGTTAGATCTCTCCAGGTGGCCCAATTGCCCACTATATTCCCTTGCATACATGCAGCAGGTCCGTACATATGCTAACATATTCTATTACCCCTTTCAAGTGGTGAATAGGTGCATGCCTTACCTTGCTAGTGCAGCAGTTGACAGACCTGAAGTTCAGGGCTGACTCTGTCTGATGCATGCAGTCCACAGCCAATACATGGTGAGGTACAGGTTGTGTGGGCTGTCTGGCATCATTTTTACTAATCTGTATATGAGTCGAGTAAGGTGTCAGTCCCTAGGGTACTAGCTTGTCAGTGCATGTGCTATGCATTGTCTCTTGGTCAAGGCTAGGGCATTTTGGGCATGCCAACATCTGTCTACTGGGACAACCTCAGGGATTTCTTCCTCAGAGTCTCCCTGTGGGTGTGGCTGTGGTGACCTAGGCACTGGTGGGGGGAGTGTGCATCGCTTCCTTTTGCTGATCCTGCTACAGCTGTTTCCACAGGATCATATTGTGTAGCATTGCACATACTGTGAACATCTTTGAACATCTGGCTGGAGAGTACTGCAGGATTCCACCAGATATACCAAGGCACTGGAATCATGACTTCAGCAGCCCAAACACACCCTCTATGATTTTCCTAGTTTGTGTGTGTGCCTCGTTATGGCATTCTTTGTTGGGTGTGTGTGCATTTCTGATGGGTGTCATCATCCATGGTTCCAGTGCATAGGTAGCATCCCTCAGTAAATGGCCGTGTGGGATGTCCCCCTTAGCAAACATCTGGTACAGCTGTGATGTGTGCCAGATATGGGAGTTGTTATAACTGCCAGGGCTGCCAGCACAAACATTCATGATAATGTCCTGGGCATTGCACATGACCTAGCAGTTGATGGAGTGGTACACCCTGGCAATTGACATAGATTCTGTCCTCCTCATCGAGTGGTGCCTTGATGTGTACATGAGTGCATTCTATGGCACCCAGTGCCTCACGGTAGTGTGATACATGGTAGAAGTGTTGCATACTGCTGGCCCTCGCCTCAGGGGTATGGGGAAAATAAATGTACTCACTGGTATGTAGTAGCATGGCATCCAGGAACTGGTGGAGTACCCTGGATGCTGATGTCTGTGAGACACCCATCATGTCGCTAGTTGGTCTTTGGAAAGTATCTGTACCTAGTATCCTAAGAGCTACACTGGGATGGGTTTCCCCTCTGTTGGCTTTGGATCTGAGTTGAGGTCAGCAGAGCTCAGTGAGTTGTTGTAGTATGTCCCTGTCCACCCTGTAGTGCCCTACAATCTCCAGCTCATGTAGCTCCTGGAAGGCTACCCTGGGCCTGAATACTCTTCTCCTTCTCAGTGTAGGACTGTGCTCATCATCATCAGCAGCAGCATTGACTTCAGCATCTAGCACATACAGATGCAGCAGACCTGCAGCAGCCCCTAGCATTTCTTCAGTTAAAAGTCCCAAGTCTGTACTCCACTGGTGCAGAGTATGGGGGTGAAATCAAATTGTAGGGTTTTTGCAACCTTTATAGTGCTCTGCTGTAGGTGCAGCCTTTGTGACTGGCTACCTATGATGCATTTCACCTACAAGTACATCATTAAGGACTGTTAATGCCCCAGTTTAAGTGAAACAGGAGCTATCAGTACTTAATATATCATTACCTTTCTAAGGCAATTTGTTTTTGGACAGCCTTCCTCACTCAGCACTGAGGTGCACCACACAAATACGCACTACAGAGGTAAACAGTGCTCAGCACTCAATGTACACGCCCCCATGAAAGGTCATGCTCAGCACAACAGCACACCATGCTCAAACCTGCTGAAACATGCGCCCCGAAGGTAAACAAAGCTTAGCAGAATGTGTACACACACACCCTTGCTGAGCATAGTGGCGTGCAGAAAAAACAGGCATGGGTGAGCTCCAATGAGCTTGTAAGTCCATAGATACACACCCCCTTTGATGTCAGCTACCTCTTCTGTGGATACCAACATGGTTCTGTGCCTACATGGATGGGATCTATGGACATGGATACCCATTTGTGCTATTCAGTAACCCCAGCTCATTTGCATAGGGATCCGTGCACACAACCTGGAAACAACACGGTTCCAGGCCCTGCTTACTTAGCAACAGAACCATTCCACCATTGTAGATGCTCCACTCAGGATCATATAATACACTGCTGTCACATACTATTAAATATCATTTTTACATACTATTAAATATCATTTTACACTTTTTAATTTGTTTTTTCATAACAGCATGTTTGCGCACAGTGGAAATTGTGATTTTTTCATATTTTGGTAAATAACTTTGCAAGAAAGCATGTCAGTGCGCCAAGTAATACCTAATTTTGAAGACAGTGTTAAGGCTTACAACATGGTAAAATAACTGTGTCTGTGCACTGTACACATGTACAGATATCACAGCTTGTTTAGCCTTTTAGGGTTATGAAAATTATACATTTCCAATACTTTCATTATTATGCCCATATCTTTGCAAGGGAGCATGTTGATTGCACTAGTGGTGCATCATTTTGAAGCTGACATTCAGATGCACAACTTCTACACTGATATGTAGGCTCTGTATGTTACAGGTGATGAGATATTATTCTTTGTTTATTTATCAGTTATGAGAAATATTATATTAATCATATTTTTGTGAATATCTCCATAAAGGAGCATCACACAGTAATAGGTAATGTATCATTTTAAAGCTGACATTCATACTAGCAAACTAAATACAAATTGTATGGGTCTACATGGTACATTGACCAAGATACTGTGCTTTGCTTTTCCAAAAAGGTAAAAAATATGCACAGTATCAACATTCCTTGCCAAATATTTAATAATGACTTTGATGTGCACTATCAATATTTACACTGTTGGAAAGGTCAGTGTCTGCTGAACAACTTTCGCGTTTACATTTTTAGTCTAGCTCTTATAGTCAAAGAGTTATGAACATTTGTTTTCTGTTTGGTATTAGAAATGGATTTTCTGAAAATGAGCTCAGGCTGCACTGTTGTTCCTATGGTGGAAGTAAGCAGGCAGCATTTTCTGAGCTGCTCCGGAGTGAATGAGTTAAAAAAAATAAAATTATTTTTAAGTTATTTTCCATACGGTTTTGGACACACAGTGGATATGCACATATCTGTGTCTGCTTAGGGTTACCACCTGTCCCACTTTGAGAGGGACAGTCCCTCTTTGGGCAGTTATGTCCTGACAAAAAATTGTAAAAATGGCAAATGTCCTGAGATTTTAGGACAAAATTATTTCCTATATTTTATGTAATAGTTTCATAAAACAGTTATTCTGTAACTAAAATACCTAAATGTTATAAGAAACAGAATATGCAACTAAAATGCTACAAGAATAAGCTTTTATTTAGGCAAAAAAGTTAAGTTCTAATCTTTGTACTGACCGTGGGTATGTGTCGGCATGTAAAATCTGATGTTTGTACCAAAAATGTCCCACTTTGGCCATTTGAAAAGGTGGCAACCCTATGTCTGCTATGCTATTTCTGCCCCTCTAACTGCAATTTTACAGCCCCTGTTGTCTCCTTTATATCCTGCACATGGAACTTTTCTATGTACACTACGGACACCAGCACAGGGTCTGCAGGACTATCAATCTGCTTCCTGGATCATTCTACCTCTCTCATTTGTATGCAGCTCACCTGGTTAACAGGTGATTTGCATGCCACAGATATGTCCATGTAGGCACGTGCATGTGCACTGCCCAGCTCTGTTTTCTGGATCAGAATCCTGCTTACTTTCATGTAAGCAGTGTGCCACTATGCCTACATGACGGAAAAAAGTCCATGTAAGCTTTATTAAATTCCCTCCAATATCTCATTCCAATGATTTGCTATATTTACTTTCTTTATTTTCAGAAGTATACTTTTGTTAATGATACAATTGTAGCATTCAGCTAAGTTAACATAAAATGTATCATAGGAATCCTTGGAGCTTTAGAAGTTTCTGTCACAATGGGCAGGAATAATTCAAACCTTATCGGCAGCCAGCTTATGCAATATTTTTGTTTAATGGGCAAAGTTCCAAACAGCTGCTGTATTGCTTCTTGACTGCAACTACACAAGGAGCCAACTCCATAAACAAATCACAGCAAATTTAAACTTCTTGATTGTTGTATCCCATTGGAAATTATGGCTATTGTGGTTCCTAAGTAAGCACTAAGAAAGATTCCTTACTTTTGAAACAGTTCTCCTTTCTTTGTGTTTATTGGGGGATATAAGGAGATGTGGGGGGATTCCCCCTGCAAAAAAATACAATTATTTATTTCTTTTAATTGGGTTGATTTCCTAACCAGTTGTGTTTGGCAGTTCGGCTCCTTACTGAATTGTAAATCAGACTTACTCATACATGAAGCCAGATGTCATTGCAATAAATGTTTTGTTGCCTTGATTAGAAATAGCTTTCCAATTAATGCTTAGTAGTCCAGTTAAAATGGATCCCTGATCCAATGCACTGAAAATAAAGTACTTAGATTTATTAATCTGGAGAACACAGTAAAACTACACTCTGCAGAAACAATAGCTATAGCAACCTTCTGCTTAATGCCCTTAACTTCTACAAGAGAGATACTGCCCTCCACTACCCAATTAAGTGATCATTAGAGATCAAATTATTCCTTCAAAAATACTGACTTCATATGGTTACAAAGGGCTCCATCTACTCTTTCTACCTATAAAATTATATTTTTGTTTTTTTTCTTTTAGCTGGAATTATAGCTCTGAAACTATATGACAAATTGATAACCTCAGACAGTTGTAAGAAGTCTATGAACACTCATTGTTAAAAGGAATAAATGTTCCTGCTTTACAGACATTGGATAGCCACCAGATGTCTTTGTTCCTTGCTGTTTTTTGCTTTACTTCTCTTATTACTGAATGTAGGGTTTTTATTCCCACTAGTACTACCTGTTAGGCTCCTCAGGTACTGAGATGATGGTATAAGATCTGGCATTACTCACTAAGTCTTTACAATTAGTGCTGTTGGTATAGTTCTTGTTATTTGTAGCTTACTTCCTTTAACTAACCTTGTCCATGATAAGGTTAATTGGTTTTGGTGGTATCTCTACAGGTGCTCGAGGTGAAATTCCTCGAGTTTAAGTTGTCCAAAGCAAAAGAGGAACGTAGCATTGATCTCTATTTTCTACTACAGCTATGGAATCCAGATGTCCAAAATCCTGAGTATAGGAAATGGAGAAAAATAATTCCCAAAACACAAAAAGATGAAAAAAATGAAATGTGAAGTAAGCCCCTTTAACCCCCCCAACTTATATATACTAACTACATGATCATAGCAACTTAAAGAAGGGGGAATCTCCCAAAGGAAATTAATCATGCAAGGGCACAATTAGAAATCAAACTGGCAATGATTTCCTATGGAAAACAGAGATTGAGGTTATAATCCTTAGGGGGTACTGATACTAAAGATTTTTTTTTTTATTTATCTTTGTTGGCCGGGTTAGTCACACTAGGCTAGTAGCCTCTTTTCAGGGTAGACCAAGGTGGCTTTTATACTACTAGAGAAAATGTGGCCAAGGCATCAGGGAACTTCCCCTTCATCTGGAAAACTCACGTCTCCCATTCCTGGCACAGTGGTGGCTGGTCGAAAAAAAGGAAATGCTGAGAAGGCAATCAGTAGCAAAAATATGAAGAGAATGAAAAATAATTTGGAGGATTCAGAAGATGTTTTTATATACAGTGAGAAAGCCAACTTTAAAGCAAAAGAAATGAGATTCAATTTACAGCCCTCAAGTCAGTTGTTTTTTTTTTTGGAAGAAGAAAACCAAAGAGATAGCAAGGAAGGTTTATGGAGGGAGATAATGTGTAGAATTCAGCAGGGAGAAGACAATACAGAGGAAGATGTAGAACAGACAGATTTGAAATGAAGAAAGGAATGATATGTGCAGAAATAATGGTGCACAACCATAATACAGAAGATAATAAAAAGCTAATTAAGGAAAGACAATTTATGGTAAGAATAAAAAACAAAAACTGATAAGAGCTTAAATAGATATCATGTGTGGGGCAATGTAATAAAACATTTAGGTGTAAAGATAGAAGGGACTGTTTTTGAGACTGGGAAAGGAATTATCAAGTTTTTACAACAATTCAAAATTAAAGAACTAAGTTTGCTGTAAAATGATTATGTTGTGTTATGACAAACTGAGGTTTTGAAAAAAATCTATACAGTTTCAAACAGATGCAGAGAAAATACTTGGAAAAATGTTGAAAACAAGGTACTAGGCTGTTCATGATTAAAAAAAAAAGATGAAAGAGGACTATGGACTCGAGAGTTGAATTGAGTGCCAAGTTTAAACATTGAATATTATAAATTGAAACTCATATCAAATGTAAAAAATATGGAAGGGAACAGAAGTATTGTGAAATATTGGGGACAATCAAAGTTTTTTTGTGGGTCTAAAAATCATTTAATTAAAAGATGTGAAAAGAGATGTTTGCAATGTGGGGAAAGGGGACATATTGCAAAGAATTGTTTTATAACATGTTTTAAATGTAAAAGCAAGAACATTTGTGGATGCATTATAAAGAAAATATAAATGAAATTAATTAAATGAATGAAAAAGAAAATAAAAAATAATGTTGGGAATAAAAAGCAATAAGAATTGAAAATGAATGGACAAGTGAGGAAGAGGCAGTGAAGGACAAAAAGACATACAAAAAAGTTACTTCCTGTAAGGAAGATGAAAAAATACAGGAGGAAATAATGAAAGCAGTGAATATAAATAAGAAATGGTGAAGGGAAGGGAATAAAGTTAAAGACAGGAAATGAAAATACAGAATGAATGCATCAAAGGAGAGAAAAAATATAGTGGATAATGTGTGCAAAAGAACTGTGAATATGAACAGTATTGCTAATGATGTTAATAGATTAATTGTTTGTCAATAGTGTGAAGAAAAGAAAGCTATCATTATATGCTTGAATGAAGTAAGAAATATAAAAAAATGGGTAGTTTAAGTATCTATAGGGCAGAAAAATAGTATGGAACTTAGGTAATGAGAGATGTTCTGGCTTGGCTATGTTAAATAATTAACAAATTAAAATATTGGATCATGTTACTGTAAAAACAGACAGAATTGCAGTAGCTGATATAAGAATAAAAGATAAACCAATGATAATTATAATTATTTATGGATATATAGACATGAAAGTAATAGAAGAATTATTTGAAATGTCAAAATAGGTTTACTATAATTTTATTAAAGTGGACTCGGTTGAATGCTCGCATCATTGGCTCCCAGCCATGAAGTCACATTGTCAAATTCTGAAATAGCTGAAATACATTCCAAATTCTACCTAGGAACAAACATTGACATGGGTTGAGATAGGAGAGACATTTGTACTTCGGCAATATTGGAGTTCGACATTTTCAACATTTGAGTTTCAGAATTTGTGCAAAGTGAATTTTACCAAGTCCAGTTAAATTAAATAATAGTAAACCATTAAAATATATGTTACTATAAATATGGATATTATGATGTTGGAATATTTTAACTGTAATATAAGGAAAAGTAAAGGAAAAATAAAATACAATTGAGAGAAACAGTGATGATAGGGCAAATAAAATTAGGAAAAGAAAAAAAATAGATATATTAGAAGTAATAGAAAAACAGAAGCAGATATTATTATATATTCATATACAATTAAAAATACTGAAGAAGGAAAAATAAAAGTAGAATTTTTAGTTCATGAAAATATATGGGCACCAGTTGGTAGGAATAAGGAGATGATTAGGACAGGTAAATGGCTTAAGAAGGTAAATTAAATGCATGTAAAAAACAAGAATTTGATGAAGAGACATAAGCAATATTGGCAGAACATTTGACAATACAACTTTTATGTGATAAATGGACTAACTAGTGGCTGAAATATAAAAAGAAGACAAAAAGACATATATAGAAATATAAAAGAAATGTATAGAAAAAAAGGGAAAATACAGAGAATTAATAGAGAAATGATAGACAATACAGGGGGAAATAATAGATAATATGTGGAAACAGAAAAAGAATTATACAAAGAAAATAAGAAATTGATGCAACATATACTAAGAGCACAGAAATTGTTGGATAAAGGCAAAAAAGAAGAAATATTGCTTTTTTGACCAATAAAGTTAAGAAACAGAAAATGGCAATAGAATGCATTAAAGTAAATAGAGATGAAAGTATTAAAATCACAATGAGATAAAAAAAGATGTAATTAAATATTTCATTGAAAATTTTAAAGAAAAAAGAGTATATAAGAAGAGGAAGTAGAATGTAGAAAGTTTAAATAAAAAAAGAAAAATAAATGTTAATTAAAATAATGGGTGAAGAAATAAATGAGGTATCAAAAAGGTAAATAAAAATGCAGTACCTGGACTGCATGGCTTAAGATTATAAATATTTTAATGATATGACAGAAAAGAAATAAATAATTTTAATAAATTTATTTATGAATGGCTGGGAAAAGGGCTGATAAAAGAAGAAATTTCTGAAGGAATAATTAAACTGATATGGAAGAAGGGGACAGAAAAATTAGATAATTGGAGACTAATAACTTTAATGAATAATGATTATAACTTTTTTGTGCAAATAATGCAAAAAAGGATGGAAAAAACATGCATGAGAATTTGGAAAGAAGGTACATATGGTATAAAAAAAGATGTGAAACAGATGTTAACAATTATTAAAGAAGCAGTATATAACATTACAGAAGAAAAAGAACTTATAAATTTGATTGTATATGATGTAGAGACCATATGATAATATAGAAAGGGAGCAATTATGGGACAGCATGGAAGAATATAGAACTGAAAAGAAAATTATTAATGTAATTAAACCAGGATATAAAAATAATGTTATGGAAGTTATGGTTTATGGTTGGAAAATAAAAATATGTGCATAAAAGATGTGAGACAAAGTTGTCAAATAAATAGTACAGTATTCACTTTAATAATGAATGAAGTTATAAGAAAGGTAAGGTAAGGTATGAATAACACTATATATAAATATTTATTGGAGAACTAGAAATACCTTTAGTGATGAATTACACAGCTCATGTAGTGATCATTGCAAAGAATAATTTGTGGATTGTAGAAATATTTAAAAAGTAGAATGATGGTTAAGATATTTTGGATTAAAAATAAAAATGAGTAACAGTAAAGGAATTGGGAAAAGGAGGAAAAGAATTAGGAATTGAAGTAAATAATATGGAAACAGGAATGTTAGGAATAAAATCTGGAAGTTACATAAAGGTTCAAGGAAAATGGAGAAGACTTTTAAAAAATATAAGATATTTCTGGAAAAGTTTTAGTTTGAGTTTTAAAAAGGAGTAGGGAAAATTGTTATTTAGGATATGTATTTATGTTTCCAACAAATTTACATAAGGATTTAATAGAAGCTATTTTTATATTGCATAGAGATCAAGAATATACTAAATAAAAGGAGGTATTATATATAATAAAGAAGAAAAAGAAGGACTTAATCTGAAAACTCCAATAGTACACTTAATGTTGTTGTCATTACAATGGATATTAAGTTTAAGAAATACAGAAAAAATAAAATGTGGATAAAACTTATAAGCAATAAGCATGACAGTTTTTTGGAAGGATACAACAGAAAAAGAGAAACAGAAATATAGAATGTGAAGAAATTAAAGAATTTGGAAAAATAATAAAGGAATGGAAAATAAACATAAGTAAACTGAACAAACAGAAATATATACTATAAGAAAATTATGATGGAATTTTTTATATTGATTATTGGAAAGAAATAAGTGAGAAAATTAAAGACACTATAAAAGACAGAAAAAAATGTTTTAAAAAATGGAAGAAGAGATAGGATTTTATATGGAGGTTAATGTTAAGGGAAAACTGGAATATAAAATTGCTGAACAAAGGAAATGTATTAAATGCTATCAGAGAGATACCATGGGACGTGTTTTTCTATTGTGAAAGAGTTAAAATGATATAGAAAATTATATGAAAACAAAAAGACTTTGATGGATTAGGAGAAATCAATATAGAAAATGTTATAGTTGGATATTATAGAGAATGTGTCAGAAGAAATGTAGATAATAAAGATAAACTGTGTATGGCAATAATATATCATATTTGGTAAATGAGGACAAGTGTTGTTTAATAAAAAATTGGATATGAAGGAAATAATGGAAACAATAAGAATGTGGTTATGAAATAAAAAGTGGTGGGGTTAAAAGTAATGTGTGTGTGTGTGTGTGTGTGTGTGTGTGTGTGTGTGTGTGTGTGTGTGTGTGTGTGTGTGTGTGTGTGTGTGTGTGTGTGTGTGTGTGTGTGTGTGTGTGTGTGTAATATATAGAAAGGTGCAGGAAAGGAAATAATATAATCCTGAAAAAATGGTTAAAATATAAAATGTTGTGGAATATATGAAACAGAAAAATAATGTTTTTATGGATTTTAATAAAATACTCCTACTCTTTTTGATGGGTGCCATGGGATCTTTTACACCAAATTGAGCTACCACCAACTCAGATAAGGCATTCACCTCATCTGAAGGACAACATATTCAGGAAGTCAGCCCCTCTCCCATACTGTACTGTGGTGTTAGCAAGCCATCTTCCTGGTGTGGGAATAGAACCCACATCCTTCTGCACTACAGGTAAGTGTGTTACCTGTTGCACATGTGGCATTATACAATTTCACCTCAATCATTGCAGAGGAGCTCTGTTTTCCATAGGAAGTCATTGTCAATGTGATTTCTATGATTGTGACAGAAGTGATTCCCTTCTTTTAGAAGATTATTTCCTTCTTTGAGTAGTGTGATCATTGAATTGGTATATATAAGCTTGGGGAGTGGGGGCATGTGATTGGGGAGTGGGGGCATGCTTTTCTGTGTTTTGGGGACTATTTTCCAGCATTTCTGATGCTTGCAGTTTTGCCATTTGGCGATCCATGGTAGAACTAATTTTGTTATAATTTTTGACATTATTCTAGCTGTCTTCCTCCTAATTATCAGTTCATATCCATTGTTCTCAGGTCCTGATACTATGCTGATCCTTGATAGGATGATCCCATTCTGCTTAGCTGTTTCTATGTGCCATATTATGCAATATAAAACACAGCTGCACATGTATGAAGTGTACTGCAGTGCCCCACCTGCTGTATCAGGGCAGAGTACATGCCCTTTCAATTGTCCAGACACACCCTCAATGTCATAAAGCATTTCTGCATGGGTGGTACTGTGTCCTACCTTTACTATGGTCTAGGGGTTATGGGTGGTTTATCAGAGATGGGTTCAAGGTATGCCTGGCAGTACCTGTAGCACACAACAGTCACAACATGATACGTAGCAAATTCTCCTGCTTGCATGGTATGCATGTCTTCTGCTCTGTTTTACCCACCTTTATATCATCATCATCATCATCATCATCATCATCAGTCCTCTTTTTCCTATTTTCTACATGAGGTCAGAGTGTCATGTTAACTGTCACAATCTTTTTCCATTCAATGCCATCCAACTCTTTGTTGAATTCCCTCATTTCCTATTGCCTTTTTCATGTCTGTCCCAAATCTTCTTCACCACATTGTCTTCTGCTTTTCTGCACATGTCCCCAGACCACCATAATCTTTTCTGTTTTACCTTTTCTGCAATCAGTACTACTTTGGCTTCTGCTATTATATCCATATTTCTTCATCTGTCCCACAGTGTGCAATCTACCTCCTATCTCAGCCACTTCATCTCCATCACTTCCAGCTTCCTCAGCTGCTCTGCCTTTACTGCCCAGGTTTCTATACCATACAGTAATACTGGTTTAACCACAGTTTTGTACACTCACATTTGTATGCACCTACTAAATAAATAACCCTGTGGAAAGTCTTCCTCAGCACAAGAACCAGTGGTATGGGTCAGATGTGTGCTATACATGTGAATCATGAAAGCTGCCACAGTGAAGCTATATGAGTGTGTGTGTGTGTGTGTGTGTGTGTGTGTGTGTGTGTGTGTGTGAATATATATATATATATATATATATATATATATATATATATATATATATATAGCGAGAGAGAGATAAAATGCCCTGAGTATTACAACCCACTTGGCAGTTGATGGATCAGAATCCCTTACTGTTGTTGTACCTCAGTCTCTGTGGACAGTAGTGGAGAACTGAGGGTAATGACAATCTAATCTGTGGCTCACTAGACCACATGAAAATGAGTACTGCAGTAGAAAAAACAACAAAGTACTTGCTACAGCATGATATTGAGTAAATGGTGTAGGATACAAAAAGATGATGACTGTGATATGCCTAAGATGTCCCTGTAGGCCACTGGAAGGTTCCTGTAGCTAAGATGGTTAAAGCTACACATAAAATTATGTCCAGTGAAGGGGTAAGCCATGCATTCCCATAATTCTGTCTGTAAGCAGCAAAGGTTTATTAGCTCTCATATGATGCCTCTGTCCACTAGGTATCGGTGAACTGTCTATTGTTCAAAGAAGTGTTGGCATGTAAGGCACTGACAGTACCTTCTGCAATGGCCAAGATGACTCTGGAACTCAAGGTTGTAGACACTACCTCCAGTGGTAGCCACTAACACATATTGGTTATAAATAGCTGTTGATTCTCCTATCTTACTCATTGCTGTACAACAAAACTCCCCAGTGCTCAGAGCCAGTATGCACCATTTAGCACAATGTCTGTTTTATTCATTTTTGAATTGTTCCACCATGTTTTATGTTGTCATTTCCATTATATGTGTGCTGTATGTGTACATGTTCATAGGATCATACATTCAGTTACTGCATGCCTGCATACTGAAATAGTTTTCTTATTGCATAAGCATGCTCTGTCTTGGTCTCTTAATCTCATTCAGTCTGCATAATGCTGCTTTCTGTGCTAAGTTGTGCTGCACATTGTGCTAAGTGTCTATAAATCTCAGCCAGTGTCAATATAAGTATGAATGTTACAGATATTATGAGTTTGCCTTGAGATGAAGTGAATAAAATTCATAACATAATACGTTTTCCATGGCTAATATGGACAGAAAGGTGTAGAGAAGTTTTGTTTAAAAGAAAATGGAACAATGCAGATGTATCAGAACAAACAAACATTTTAACTGTAAAACAAATGGTGGAGGGAAGGAGGAAATGCTGAATCCTACAGTATTTATATTGTCTGTTTTTTGTCTATGATACTGGTAAATAGATTTGTAAATAAGTGAATGTTACAAAGAAATACATTAAAAAAATTATTTTTTTGATAGGTGTCATAGGTTCTTTTACTTCCACCTGAGCCAGCATCAAATCAGGGAAAGGGGACCTCAGTTTAACATTTCATCTAACTGATGACACACTCAGAAGTACAACCCACCCACTTCTTATTCTGCAGTGTGCACTGCACTGCCCCTCCTCCATTTTCTTATTCTGCAGTGTGCACAGCACGTCTATGGCAAAACACATTATTCCCCATTTGACCTCCTCTATATGGAGAACATTGATCATGCATGTCTCATTAGATGTACCTAATTAAAATGGCATCCAGGTAGTAGTTTACAGCCATTTGGTCATTAGTCCATTTTCTAAAGTTTACATCATGAAGGGAGGTTGTTTCCCTCAGTGGGTTGTTTCATGATTTGGGAGAAATTTCAATATCCCCTATACCTAAGTGGCTGTTAGTTCATTTTTTTTGGTTGGGCTATTGGAACCTTGAGATTGTACTCATTCAGATAGGCTCCTAACTTATTGTTGTAACTTGTGTTCTTGGCATACAACCCTCCAGTGATTGCTTTCCATCTACATTCCCATTCTGAACAGATTCCCATGACTCAGTTCTTCAGCTGTATGCCTTTTACATCTTTTCTCTTTTTATTAGAGGCTGATGCTTTGATGCTTTTATTATAGTTAGAGACTTCAAATCTTTTATGAGTGTTTAGGAATGCAGATCTAGAAGGTGATTTTCTCACTTAAAGTGGGCTGCTGTTTGTTACAGTTTCACTGGGAAAACTTTTCTAGGCATTTGTTGTCTGTATCTGTCTGGTACAATGTGATGCCAAATTAACTGGGAAGATAATCAGTCAGCATCTTTACCCCTTTATGCCTGCAACTTTCATAGAATCTTTTACTTCTCAGATTCTGCATTGTCTGATCTTTTTCATCTACAAACCTAATTTGAATATTTGATGAAGAGCTTCATTTAAGCTTTGTAGTTTTAGTATGAACTTAAAGGTCATATGAAATCCTGGCTTAAGACAAAAGTGCTCACTTAACTTTTGTTGCTCGATGTTTTGATTTTAGTTATAAAATTATCTTAAAGGAAAGTGAACCTACAGACTTTTATCTTCTTACATGTTTTTGTTTGTTTGTTGATATCTGTCTACCTATATCTATATCTGTATATGTATCTGTATTTATATCTATATGTGTGTGTGTGTGTGTGTGTGTGTGTGTGTGTGTGTGTGTGTGTGTGTGTGTGTGTGTGTGTGCGTGCGCGTGTGTGCGTGTGCGCGTGCACGTGTGTGTGCGTGTGCGCGTGTGTGTTTATTTATTTGTTTGTTTATTGATTAGAATTTGTTTACAGAGAAAGTCCAAATGGGTCATGACAGAATTTTTCAGCATCATCCCAGGGAGAGAATCTCCACAGTTAACAGATCTTGTAAGATGCCATACAATAATATAGAACACAAGGCAAACCAGTAAATGTTAAGTATCACATACAAGATACAAAAATTATTATGTAAGGAAAGGAAAAAAAAGAGAGGAGATAGATCCAAATGTACTGTTTAGTTATACTATAGCTGTGATAACCTATATATTGTATGTATATGGGTGTGGGTGTGGTGTGGTGTGTGTGTATAAATAAATAAATATATATATATATATATATATATATATATATATATATATATATATATATATGTATATTTAGGTTTACTTCAGTAGGCCGAATGTTCACTTACCTGACTTTCAGATAGCTGAGAAGAAAAGGCCGACAACCACAAAAAAACGACATCACGGAACACCGACTTCCCACTCCAGGTAAGTAACCACTTGGCCATCCTGAAAAAAAAGTAAAACTGAAGGAAAGTAAACCCACCCATGTGGGGGGGCTTCACCCCCCCCCTCAGCAAAATATACCAACTCTGAGATTGCACTACCACAGGGGTAAGGGGCAAAGTTCAACAGGGTGGCCAATGATCCACTACTATATCCCTCTACAATATCACTACTTAGGAGCTCTCCCTGGCTTGCTGAATTCAACTGCTTATGCCTACAAAACTCCAGCTAGTAACAATCAAAACTGCAACCCAACCTGACTAACTCCATCCTCAATGATCAAATTGTACACAATGTTGGTGTGTAATATTTGTAAATAACTTGTACTATTGTGTTTAATATTTATTTCCATGCATTGAGACTGTATATACACTGCATATTGTGCCTTTTCTTGTATGTACTAGTAATGCTTTCTGGTCCTTTTCTCCCTGGGCCTGTACTGAAAATGGGCTCACCTAGACCCAGTAGATTTTTCCAGTTAACAAATGCAATAAATAAATAAATAAATAAATAAAACCATATCATAGCTCAGAGATAACTCAAGGTATAATATTCAGAATATAAGGATGTGTTGTTGTTGTGTCTTTTGGCTTTTCCCGGTTAGGGGTCGCCACAGCGGAACTCCACTCCGCTAATGATTGGCAGTAGATTTTTACGTGCCGAGTTGCCAGCTCTGATGCACAACCTTCAACGAAGGTACACCCATTCACGCATGTCTCCCACACAGAAGATGCTTTAGCTAAGAATCGAACAGGACAACGTCTTACTGTGAGGCGACAATGCTACCGCAGCACCACCACCGCAGTTTAAGAAAATAAGGATGTGTACATATGTATATCTTACACTCTGGCTTCATAATACCTCTTTATCTCTGAGAGCTCTTTCTATAATATCAGTTTATAAAGGATTGCTAGCTTTAAGATCCGAATGTGGAAATCCAGGCAGCCTTAGGTTTTTGAAAGCCCATTAATTAAATAATAAATGCACACTTTTTAAAGTCCAAGACTGAAACGATGAACATACTTCTATTTTTAACTCTGGAATACAATGTATTTATTACTGAAATAAAACTAAACAGATTTGCCAAAGTTGTAGATGAAAAGGACATTAAAGTTTTCTGCAAGAATAATCCTATTAGACACACCTGGAAAAAATAAAGAATACCTGGAAAAAGGGGAATATATAAAAGCAAGGTTTCTACTGTGCTATGACAAATAAAATTCGAACCTACAACCACACCAAAACAAATTAATAAATAAATAACATTTTAACTGGACAAAAAATAGAATATTTGCAGGGGTTAATTCAAAAATGCATGTTTTATTTGTATGTATAGTAGAACAGCCATGGAGAAGAAGAAACCCCTACATTCTTCAACCCACTAGCAGTGTGCAAATAGAAACCACACGATCAATGATTATCTATTGGAAAAACAATCAGGATAGTTTAATAAAGAGAACAGAAACTGATGACATTCAACTGACCTGCTTTATACTTGACTCAGTTTAAGGAAACTAGAGCAAAGAAGGCTGTGTTGTGTTAAGGTTTTCCTTAGTGAATGTCAGTATACAACATGGTGACTTTTAAGGGCATATGTGCTAAGAGAAAGGGTTGTATGACGGTAGATGGGGAAGCACCCTGCTTTTTTAAAATGGTCCTGTGGATTCTATCTTATCAATGCTTAGTACAAATCCACAAGTATAATTCTAGGATTTTTAAAGTTTAGAGAACTTTGTTTCAGTACTGCCAAGTAAATCTTTGCCAAATATCTTGCAAGCTTTAGAGGTAAGGAAAAAGATACTCAGTAAGAAATGCCTGACATAGACTGCAGGTTTATTTTGATCTAGTCAACATGAAATAAGAAACACAGGGTAAAATCAAGGATCCCTCTAAATAGTTGAATGGCTGGACAGTTCAAATAGTTTGATCTTTTGAAATGTTAGTACCCATGGGGGTGATTATTGAAAGTCTAAAGCTGTCTTGAACATCATTTATTTGATCTTTATAAAGAAAATTAAAATTTTGGTGCAGAAGGAAGACAACATTAAGTACTAAGTGTATTACCTGAAATATCTCTACCTATTACTTGGGAACGGGTTGACGTGTGTTAATAAATGCAAATAACAGTGCAGAGCTTGGTGCTTACCTTTGTGGATACCTCTGTGAAGACTGGTAGAGAAGGGTGAAGGCTGCCAGCCTAGCCAGATAGAATTTCATAGATAATTCTATAATTTGTAAATATGAATGTAAACTACAGGCTTGTTGTCTTAAATGTAAAGAAATACTGTTAGATGTGGAACTGGAAATAACTGTGACAACAGTGCACTCTACTGACCAAAGTAAAGCATGTTGTGACCCTTTGAAGTAGCAGTACTGCCGAAAAGTCTAGATGAAGAAATTATTTCTATTGTTTTAACCAAGAGTTAAATTGCTAGATTTAAGCATGCAAATGTATTTTTATTGCTCTGTTCCTGACCAGCTGCAAGATAACAAAAGGGAGATGTTAAGAATGTAAATGCAGTTAATGTGTAGCCTGGGAACACCAGGAAAGTGTAAAAAGATGATGTAATGTTTATCAGAACTGCAATAGCAATTTAAACAGAGAGAATCAGAAGGTATTTAGCATTTTTGTCTGAACATCCAACTCAGCATTATGCCTGTTGTCTTATGTAAGTTATTTTAGAAGTGGGTTTTCTTGTAGATCGCTAGAAGCTATAAAGATTGGACTAAGTGTTATTCTGTGATGTCAGAACTGTACTACTGATTTATTTTAAGTATTTCTGTGTGGTCTCTGAACTCTTGACTAGCACTGACTGTGTAGTAGAAAGTATTGTCTTGTGGTTTTAATTATTTATTATTAAATATTTTAAAAGCTTTTAAGTGTGGCTGGTTTGTGTAGAGATAATTTAAGCTCTGGAGTACATTGCATATTTATAGTGATTACTTGGGCAGGGACACGAAGCACTGGCTGGACAGAGAGTGTGCTAGAGGTTTTAGCTTGCCCATTAGGTTGAGATCTGGACCCTATAGCTGTGCCAGTGGGGAGTCTTATTGGGGACCTGGGGAACAAGGGAGTGACCAGCCCTGGACTGACTGTGATCTCTGTGTGCTCTTAGAGGAAATTGCACTTTACTGTGCATGTTTGCTACCCTTTCCTCTCATATGAGATGCCCACTCTGGTGTTAGTGGTGAGGATTGAGGCTCCTTGATTGCTGGGCCAGGGCACGGGCATCACATATTAATTGGTGGCAGTGGTTGGGATATCCACCTCACATATTAATTGGTGGCAGTGGTTGGGATATCCTCACAATTGTTTGGCAGCGGTGGGATACCCACACCACATATGAATTAGCTGGCAAATACTAATTGGCTTGTAGTGGTGTGGGTAGAGTGAATCCTGTAGCTTGTGTACAGTGAACTTTGAAGGTGTTTTGTACTCTAAAACAGCCATGCAGTGAATACTCAGAGTTCAGATCACAATTGTTTTATTTCTTTTGTTAGCTTAGTTAGTCAGGGTGAGCAGGCAGCATGTCAGCAGAGGAGTATGGAAAGCTGACAACGAGCCAGTTGTGGTGCATGGAAACCTGACTAAGGCAGACCTGATTACAGCCTTAGTTACAGCTGCATCAGAAAACAGCAATCAGGAGGACAATCAAACTGGCAGTAGAGATATAATTCCCTCAGAGAATGGACAGCTCAACCTTTCTGCAGTGGACTTAAAAATCCAGCTGGAGCTAAAGAGACTTGATTTAGAGGCCAGGCATGTGAAATTAGAAGCAAATGAGAGACTGTGATGTTTGCAGGCTGAGGAGAATGAGAAACTGTTACATCTGCAAGCTGAGGAACAAGAGAGGCAGAGGCAGCATGAGAAGGAGATGCTGTCTCTTCGCCAGAGTCATGGAGGTAATGGGGAAGGGAGTAACTGGACCCCAGAAGCACAAAGGTCAGTAAATTTCTTCCACAGTTTAAAGAGGGGGATAATTTTAATAGTTTCATTCATATGTTTGAGAGGGTATGTAAACAGTATGAAGTTGACCAAGGGCTCTGGGTACGGTTCGTGACCCCCTTGCTCCATGGTAAAGCTGTAAGTGTTCTGTCCATAATGTCTGACGTTGCATGTTTTGATTATACTGCTGTTAGGAAATGTCTTTTAGAACTGTTAAAGCTAACACCTGAAATGTATAGGAAAAAGTTTTGTGAGCATAGACACAAGGCAGATGAAAGTGTGTGTGAATATGTTGCTGAATTGAGCACTTATTTCCATAGGTGGGTGAGTGGATGTCAGGTCACTACTTTTGAAGGACTGGCAGACCTTTTGATGAGGAAACAAGCCCTTAGCACTTTGCCTGAGGACATGAGGATCTGGTTAGCTGATAGACAATGTGCTACTTCAGATGAGTTGGGGAAGAAGGGAGACCTATACTTGGCAATCAGGGCAGCCCTGCACAAGAAGGCGACCCCCAGTACTCCTCATGGGTCTAAAGGAACCCATGGTGGGTAGCACAGACTGCCCCAACAGAATATGCTAGTAGCAGGGAAAGCCACTAGTCCAGGTACATGGCCAGGAGCTAGGGTTAAATGTTTTGAATGCAACCAGTGGGGCCATGTGGCATACAGGTGTCCATGAAGGCAATGTGGGGAACCAAAGGTGAGACAGCCAGTAAGTGGAAAAGACAAAATGCCAATATTAGGTTGTCTTGAGACAACAGGGGTACTAAACTACCATCCTGCAGATGTCCTGAGAGGGAAGGATTTGGATGAGGCAGTACCATGTGCTTATGCAGTTACATGCGGTCAGGCTAGGAGACAAGCATGTGGGTCTGGTAGCCTGGGGGAGACCCAGACAGACTGCATACTTGCAGCCAAGACTGGTGAGGTGGTTACTTCAGGGAGTGAGCTACACTGTAACAGTGAGACTGAATGTGAGCCACAGCTGTTTGTGGGTACTGATGTTTCCCTGGACAGAGTGACTGCAAAGGGAGGGGTCAGTAGTAGTACCCAGGCTGACAGTGAGGCTCCACTGTCAGAGGATGCCAGACTTCCTGTGGAAGGGGAGCTGGGAAAGGTTACAAGGAGAGAGTTGAGACAGGCTCAGCTTTCAGACCCTACATTGTAAGACATGAGGCAGGTAGCTAGGAAGGCACCTGATTCTCAAGGAAAGTGGGAATCTGTATACTGGGACAAAGGGTTACTATACAAAGAGTGGACCCCTTTGGGAGGGCTAGAATGTGAGGGAGTACAGCAGTTGGTAGTGCCTAGAGCCTACCATCTGGTGCTTCTAGCCATAGCCCATGATATTCCCTTTGCAGGTCATATGGGCATAAAACATACAAAGAGGCATATTATGCAGATCTTCTATTTGGCCTGGAATTTCCAGAGATGTAACAGGGTACTGCAGGACCTGTGAGAAGTGCTAAAAGGTAGACAAGGCAGGAGACAAGGTGAGAGCTCCTTTGATGCCTTTGCCTGTGATTGAGGAGCCATTTCAGAGGGTAGCTATGGATATTGTGGGTCCTCTGAGTACCCCAAGTTCCACAGGGTAAAAGTATATCCTAGTGGTAGTGGATTATGCTACACGATACCCTGAGGCAGTGGCTTTGTCCTCCGTTGAGGCAGAGAAGGTGGCAAATGCTTTGTTAGAGATTTTCAGCAGGGTAGGTTTCCCAAAAGAAATACTGACTGACAGAGGTGCCAATTTTATGTCAGACCTGCTGACTTGTCTGTGGAAGTCCTGTGGGGTAAAGACCATGAAGACCACCCCCTACCATCCCCAGATTAATGGTCTTGTTGAGAGGTTAAACTCTACAATCAAATCCATGCTACAGGCATTTGCAGATCAGTTTAAGAGGGAGTGGGACAAATATTTACTCCATCTGTTGTTTGCTTACAGAGAAGTTTCCCAGGAATCCACAGGCTTTTCACCCTTTCAGTTGCTGTATGGGCATAGGGTGAGGGGATCTCTAGATTTAATTCAAGATGAGTGGGAAGGTGAGTGTGGGTCTCACAAGATGTCTGTTGTGGCATACGTCCTAAACCTCAGGACATAGGTTCATAGGTTCATAGGTTGGTAATAGGCTATTGGCCCAAGGGCCTACGTAAGCCTAGCCAACAAGATTCCCTGGCTTACGCCACCCAAGAAAGTTATTTTCCTGTGCCACTGTTGAGCAGAGACACAGAAGTGATCCCCGGGGTGTATTTCCTATTTCCCATCCACTCATCAAGATTTTTCTTGAAGAGTGCTAATGAAGAACTTTGCTTGACATAGATGGGTAGCCTGTTCCAGAGTATGGGAAGTCTCTGGGACAGGAATCTATCCCTCCAGCATGCCCTGTTTATTGTGGTGACAAGGTTTAGGTCCCTAGAGTATGTAGCTTGGAGGGATTGGGATTTCTTTAGGTGTAGCATGTCCAACAGCTCTGGGTTTGACATAGCTTTATATGTTAGGCAGAGATCACCTCGGAGTAGGCGATATGCTATGGAGTAAAGCTGGAGTTTTTTGAGGTGGTCAGTGTAGGGCATTTGTTTGAGGCCAGTAATCTTCTTTGTGAGATACTTCTGTGGCCTTTCCAGCTGCCGCAGACGTCTTGTGAGGTACATTCCAAAAGGTGTGTTGTACTCTATAATGGGTCTAATGAGTGTCGAGTAGAGGGGAGCAATGACCTCTTTTTCATGGATGATAACCCTTTTATGATGAGGTGTGCTATGTAGAAGGACTTCCTGACTACAAGGCTCAGGGAACAAGGCTCAGGGAACCCATGGGCTTGGCCCAGGAGAACCTGCCAGAACCCAACAACAGAAAAAGGTGTGGTATGACAGGAATGCTCAAGCTAGAGAGTATGCTGTGGGGCAGCAGGTAATGCTTCCCATTCCTGTCAGACACAACAAGCTCCAAGCAGCTTGGGAGGGACCCTACACTGTGGTAAGAAAGGTAAGTGATGTTAACTACATGGTGGAACTGCTAAGTAGATGGCACGGGCACAAATTGTACCATGTTAACATGATGAAACCTTACCATGATAGGGAGGCCCTTGTGCTGAGTATTTTCAGTGGATTGCAGGAGGAGTCTGAGGGAGATTTGGGGACTGATCTCTTCAGTGAGGCTCGGGTTGATACCTCAGTGGCAGGGGTAGCAATGTCCCAGCAGCTATCTCCTACCCAGGTTAGAGAAATCTGAGTAGTGTTGCAGGAATTTGGGGACATGTTCACTGGGAAACCAGGGTGCACCCACATAGTGCAGCACCAGGTGGATACAGGAGCCCAAAGGCCTATTAGGCAGGCCCCTTATAGGCTGCTTGAGAGATTCAGACAGACTCTGAGGGAGGAGGTACAGGAGATGTTGGAACTAGGGGTGATTCAAGAGTCCAACAGTCCCTTATCCTCCCCAGTGGTGCTGGTGTCAAAGAAGGATGGCAGCACCAGGTTCTGTGTGGACTACAGGAAATTAAATAGTCACACAGAGTCAGATGCTTACCCCACGCCTAGGACAGATGAGGCCCTAGAGCAGCTGGGTGGTGCTAATTATCTTACAACCATTGATCTTGTCAAGGGTTACTGGCAGGTGCCCTTGACTCCCTGTGCTAGAGAGAAGTCAGCCTTTGTGACTCCTTTTGGCTTGTAGTAGTTCACAAAGATGCCCTTTGGGATGAAGAATGCCCCAGTGACTTTCCAGAGGCTGCTAGATCATATCCTAGCAGAAGCAGGCGGGTTTGCCCTTGCTTACCTAGATGATATTGCTACCTACAGTCATTCCTGGCCAGAGCACCTTCAGCATGTCAGGGAGATGCTGGGCAGACTACAGAGGGCAGGGTTGACCATTAAGCTGGACAAATGTCAGGTGGGCATGGCAGAGGTCTCCTACCTAGGATATAGAGTGGGGAGTGGTAAGACAAGGCTAGAACTTGCCAAAGTGGAAGCCATTCAGGCATGACCTGCACCTGTTACTAAAAAGCAGGTGAGAGCATTTCTAGGGACAGCAGGGTACTACAGAAAGTTTTTCCCCAATTATAGTACCAAAGCTGTTCCCCTCACAGACCTGACAAGGAAGAACAGGCCAAATAAGGTAGTGTGGACCCTAGAATGTGAGCAGGTATTCCAGAAGCTTAAAGAAGCTTTGGAAGGACCCCCTGTGTTATCCAGTCTAGATTACAGCAATGAATTTGTTGTGCAGGTGGATGCTTCAAACCATGGGGTGGGGGTTGTACTTAGACAAATTTCTTCAGAGGGGGAAGAGCACCCAGTGGTCTATCTGAGTCATAGGCTCCAACCCAGGGAGGAATGCTATGCAGCTGTAGAAAAGGAGTGTCTAGCCGCAGTGTGGGCACTGCAGAAACTTCAGCCTTATCTGTATGGAAGGAAATTCACTGTTATGACAGATCACAACCCCCTAACATGGTTAAACAGAGACAGCCAGCAAAATACCAAGTTGCTAAGATGGAGCCTGCGGTTGCAAGCATATATGTCAGTGCAGCACTGCAGTGGGAATAGCAATGCCAATGCAGATGGGCTCTCAAGACAGGGAATGGGGTGAGGTACACTCAGATAGACCTAACCCTCTCAAGTGGCATTTCTCAATGATCACTTGAAAAACGAGCTTGAGTTCTTTGAGGGGGGAGAAATGTGAAGACTGGTAGAGAAGGGTGAAGGCTGCCAGCCTAGCCAGATAGAAGTTTATAGATAATTCTATCATTTGTAAATATGAATATAAACTACAGGCTTGTTGTCTTAAATGTAAAGAAATACTGTTAGATGTGGAACTGGAAATAAATGTGATAACAGTACACTCTACTGACCAAAGTAAAGCATGTGGTGACTGTTTGAAGTAGCAGTGGTTCTGAAAAGTCTAGATGAAGAAATTCTTTCTATTGTTTTAACCAAGAGTTAAATTGCTAGATTTAAACATGCAAATGTATTTTTATTGCTCTGTTCCTGACCAGCTGCAAGATAACAAAAGGGAGATGTTAAGAATGTAAATGCAGTTAATGTGTAGCCTGGGAACACAAGAAAAGTGTAAAAAGATGATGTAATGTTTATCAGAACTGCAATAGCAATTTAAACAGAAAGAATCAGAAAGCATTAAACATTTTTGTCTGAACATCCAACTCAGCACTCTGCTTGTTGTCTTATGTAAGTTATTTTAGAAGTGTGTTTTCTTGTAGATAGCTATAAGCTATAAAGATTAGACTAAGTGTTTTTCTGTGATGTCAGAACTGTACTGCTGATTTATTTTAAGTATTTCTGTGTGATCTCTGAACTCTTGACTAGCACTGACTGTGTAATAGAAAGTATTGTCTTGTGGTTTTAATTATTTATTATTAAATATTTTAAAACCGTTTAACTGTGGCTGGTTTGTGTAGAGATAATTTAAGCTCTAGAGTACATTGCATATTTATAGTGATTACTGTACAAAGCTACTCTAATAAGCCTTGACTGATTAGTCACACTTACCAATTGGATAATAATATTGCACAGTAATAACTGGACACCCCTTTAAGGGCCTTTGAGTAGCTGATAAGGATTAGTGGGTGGTGGCCAGTGAAACTTCCATATAGTCTGGGAGAAAGGGGCACAGCTAGAGAAACTGTGCCAGCCTACCCCAGGAGTATCTGTGTGGTTATATAACCTCTTTTAAAAGTGCATGTGTGTGTGTGTGTGTGTGTGTGTGTGTGTGTGTGTGTGTGTGTGTGTGTGTGTGTGTGTGTGTGTGTGTATGTGTGTGTGTGTATGTCAGCTACTTGGGCAGGGACATGAAGCACTGGTTGGACAGACAGGGTGCTAGAGGTTTTAGCTTGCCCACTAGGCTGAGATCTGGACTTATAGCTGTGCCAGTGGGGAGCCTTATTGGAGACCTGGGAGAAAGGGAGCGAACAGCCCTGGACTGACTGTGATCTCTGTGTGCTCTTAAGGGAAATTCTCTTTACTGCGTGTATTTGCTATCCTTTCCTCTCATATGAGATGCCCTCTCTGGTGTTCATGGTAAGGACTGAGTCTCCTTGATTGCTGGGCCAGGGCACGGGCGTCACAACCTCTGTTAAAAGAGGTGCTTTAGGATAACTTATATAGGATTTGGAGTTCTCTGAGTGATTGGCTGAGGCTGTGCTTAAATATCATAGTCTATAATGGTAAATTATCTGATGAAGGGCTAGACCCCGAAAACGCTAAGAAGTGAACAATTTTATTCCGTGATTTTATCCATTTTGTTCCAGTGTTGTTTGTGGATATAAGCTTTATTAAATTTTTGAATATAGTGGTTGTCTGCAACAATTTTTATTTCTCTTTGGACTGTGAGTTGCACATAGCAGACCTTTGATGAGGTTTCTTCAATTTTGTTTTAACTTTAAGTTCTCTGTTTAGCAGACAAACAGCAAACCATGAAACTGAATTATTATTTAACCCATGAAGCTTCACCTCATTAATCACAGATCTATGAGTCTGGGGAGAAAAGCTTCACATATCAGATATTTCACATACAATACATAATTTACATTAATAAAGACATTTAGTACATATTATTGGCAGCTTATACAATTGGTGAAAAACACAGTACATATGTAATAATTCTCAAATTAATGATATTATAAAAGCAATACAGAGTATATACATGAGAACAATCTATATGAGTAGTTTTCAGCTAGCAAACTTTATATAGGACACTTCATGCAGTGGGTGCAATGTGCAAAATATGAGAAGGAAGTTAGATTTTTTAGAATAGAGATTATGGTAGCATACTTTATAGGCTGAGGAATATTCCATATAAAAGGGAAGGTTAAAATGCATGTCAGGGGACCACAGAAGAAAGGGCTGTGCACTTTTAGATGTTTGGCACATTTGAGAAAGATACTATTTACAGCAGGCCTGCTAAAATGAATAATATTTTTAAGAGGTTGTAAAATTAAGAGTGACAGGTTTATGAGAAGACAAAATGTTAACTTGAAAGTATGAGCCTGTGAGAAGCCTGCGGGAGAGGAGAAGATAGGTTAGCCAGAATACCTGTGGATGTCCAGTCAGTTTAAGCTCAGATTAGATGTAATAGATACATTCACAAGAAGTGTCGTGTTACTGTTTGATTTTTTTTTTCTACAAATGAGACGCTTCATTTCTTTTTTCAAGAATTTTTGGCAAAGATATTCAAGAAAAACAGTGATTTAGTTGTAACACATATGTTTCTAGCACTGTTAAAAATACATAATCATGAGTGATTTCCTTTGTCAATGTTTGCATACCACCGCAAAGCAGTTACATGTCAGTTTTGCAGGATATTTCTCTCCCCTAAATCAGAAAGAGCTCCTTTAGCTTTTTTAAATATCCTGTACCTTGTGATGTTCTCTAAAGTAAACTCCGAGGCAGATTTAACACATGGGCTGATATGATGTTACAGTTTTCTTTTACTGAGGGGTTAACTTTTTTCCAGAATGTCAGAAGAACATTTAAAAATAATTCAGTAGTCTGAAGGTTGTTTTGGTTAAGCACTGGTTCCCCTTTGAATTATGACTCCTCAGGAATGAGGGGATACTGACAGCTGTTAATGGAAAAATGAAAATTAAGCAAGGATCCTAAAGGAATACATTTATAATTGGAATGATTTGATTATTGGCAGTGATTGCTTGAGGCTGGCATAAGTCCTCTAGGAATACTTTGTTTATCAGGTTTGTTTGTTGTAACCCAGTCAAGGAAGTTGTAATTCACTGCATTGGAAGTTGGTCTAGTCATATCAAAGATGATCGGGCTTAAGGGATAGTTTTGAAAAATGTCATTAACTGTTTTGCAGTGGTGTGGTATCTGTGCAATTGAACCTCAAATGATAATATAAATGTACCTGTGCAGAAAAGGTGTCAGTATATCCAGGATGGGCAGCCTTCCTTGAGAGGCCTGTCCGTGATGAATATTTACCAGTGCAGTGTTCGTTACAAGTGTCCACCTACTTGTCATTTGCACTTGCTTCATCTGGGATAAAGGTGTTATTAAGGAAGCATGCAAAGAAGGAATGCTGTAAATTTGTACTGGTTATAAGGACTCTATCACCTTTTTTTTTTTTTTTTTGCCAGGATCATTGAATATGGAAAATACAGTATATATAAAAGTCATCTTCTTATTTTTCTTTTGGCTACTTCTGTTATGGGTCACCACAGCGGATCATCTGTTTCCATTTCTTCCTGTCCTCTGCATCTTGCTCTGTCACACCAACCACCTGCATGCCTTCTCTCACCACATCCATAAACCTTAACTTAGGCCTTCCTCTCTTCCTCTTACTTGGCAGCTCCATCCTTACCATCCCTCTCCCAATATACCCAGCATCCCTCCTCAGCACATGTCCAAACCAATGCAGTCTCGCCTCTCTGGCTTTGTCTCCAAACTGTCCAACCTGAGCTGACTCTCTGATATACTCATTTCTAATCCTGTCCATCCTCATCACATCCAGTGCAAATCTTAACATCTTTAACTCTGTCATGTTCAGCTTTGACTCCTGTCTTTTCGTCAGTGCCACCATTTACAACCCATATAACAAAGCTGGTCTCACTACCGTCTTGTAGACCTTCTCTTTCACTCCTACTGGCACCCATCTGTCACAAATCACTCCTGACATTTTTCTCCACCCAATTCATCCTGCCTTCACTCTCCTTTACCTCTCTTCTACACTCACCATTACTCTGAACTGTTGAGCCCAAGTATTTAAACTCATCCACCTTCGCCAGCTCTACTCCCTGCATCCTCACCATTCCTCTGTCCACCCTCTCATTCACACACATATATTCTGTCTTAGTCTTGGACCCAACTAAGGTCTAATTTGCCTCCTCATATATATATATATATATATATATATATATATATATATATATATATATGAAAGTAAGGAGACAAATCAGACCTTAGTTGGCTCCAAAATTCTATCACATTATTGATATCAGTATTGGACAGCAAAACATCTGTCAACGACATGATAGTTTGTTTTTTTTAAACGTGTGGTTCTGATGTTAAATATTATTAGATCTTTGGAATTTCTTTTTTAACAGTTATGTTTCTGGGATGGGGACAGTTGACAGAATTGATTTGGAATGACAGTTTTAGGGCAGGTGTGGATCAGTTAGGGAAACATTGTAACTACAGAGTAGGAAGGACATAGGTATAAAACATACAGTACTGAAGGGGCAGGCCAAGAAGATTAAACTGGATTGTATATCCCATGCAGTCCTATCGTGCCTTTTTGTATATTTCCAGTTAACACCCATAGCTCCTTATAGCATCCAGATCTTTACTGGGTTTGTCTTCTTTAACTAAGTAACTTACCAGTTAATAATAGGCAGTATTAGAAATGGCAAGGATTTTGTTAACAAAATTATACCAACATTGTTAATCTAGGATGCCCTATAGTAGAGAAATGAGGGTTCCTATTAGCAGAATGAAAGACCGTAATCACGAATACGGAAAGAGCGGCATGTATTGTGTGAAATACGGAAATGCTGAATGTCCAAAACAGCGAAAATGGAATGTCGAAGTGGAATGGTTGGCCCGTCTACAGTATAGCTCCGTAAGGTAAGTGTGCGATAGATAGGACTTTAGGGTTAGGATGTGGGTTAAGGTAAGTTAATAGATAGATAATGTATGTAAGATTTAGTGTAGTGTTAGAAGTAGGGTTTTAGTTAGTTGTATGTATGTGTATTATTTATTTGTTTTGGGTGTATGTCTGTAGGGGAAGTGTGCAGTAGTTACGGACCTTAGGGTTAGGGAGGGGTTAAGGATAGTGCATAGAGAGTTATGTATGTGGGGTTTAGTGTAGTGTTGGAAGTAGGGTTTTGTTATATGTATGTGTATTTATTTTTTTGGATATATGTCTGTAGGGGACTTGTGAGGTAGTTACAGACCTTAGGGCAAGGGAGGGGTTAAGGATAGTGCATAGTTAGTTGTGTTTGTGGGGTTTAGTGTAAGGTTAGAAGTAAGGTTTTGGTGCTTTACTTTAGGTTAGAAGTAGAGTTTGGTTAGTGTATGTATGTGGTTTATTTATTTTGTTTTGGTAGGTAGTATGCAGCAGGTGGTGGGGTTGGCCGACTATGACAGTTCGTTATTTTATTTTTCGCTGTTTAGTGCATTCGGGATTTTTGTGGTTCGCGTTATAGGTGTCGACGTTTAGGTATTCGGTTAAAGGGTTTTTCGATTTGCTAATATAGACCCGAGAAAGGAATCACTTATTATTAATATTATTAATATTTTCATATTTATGTTCATATTTTCTTAAATGAGATACCTACATATTGACAGGTATGGTGAGGAAAAGACATAGTCAATGTCCATTTATATCATACAGTACTAGAGATATTTCCAGTTGTATGTCAGCAATTATGAAAATAAGCAATATTTCCATATGTACTTAATACTTCAAAAACCAAGTGACTTACAAATTACTGCATGGCATCAGGTGAAACCTTAGATATTGTTGAAGAAAACTACCGTTGATATTTACACTATAAGTTGCACAGCTTGAGAGATATCCAGTGTTATTTATATTGCTAATTATTCAACTAATCATGTGTTTTTATATTACTGTAAATATCTCAATAAAAAAGCACCCAGAGAGGAATTTCTTACTGCCATGTGAAAGCCTACGTCTGGATAACATATGTTTTCTAACAATATGGCAATATCTTGTGAATGTTTATCAAAAATATAATTCAGGGCTTGTGTGCATTATTAATATATTATAGTATTTATAGAAGGACCAGGGGTGGCTCGTGCTATAGGACTGCAGCCCCCCCCCCCGATATGGAAAAGGAAAAAAAACAAATCAGCGAGTCTCAGAATGTTTCCAAACTCCTGATCATGCACACTTGGCAATCCCAGAACTCAGTGGAGATCCAGACTGCTGCAACAGCAGTCCGAAGTAGGAAGAAGGCATCTTGATACTTTGATGTCCAAATTTCTATGTAGTGATGACCACACAGAATGGAAGAGATCCAGACTGCAACCTGCTCTCTTGTGGGGAAGGATGTGCCTACATGAGAGCTGCTTCTGGGGGAAGGACATGTTATTGAAGCTGCTGAACAGCATAGGACACCAGGTACTATTGAAACAAGCAGATTGAAGTGTGTGTGAAATGCCCCAGTTGATATATACTAGTGGCTAGAGAGAACTCAGATGGTGGTGGATCAGGGTTGAACCCTGGACCTTGGGTGTAGGTAGCAGGAGCCTGGATTCCCTACCCACCACCATCTGTGAAAGCTTTGCAGATTTTTGTTCTGTTCTGTTCCTCATAAAATCTGTGGATTGTTAGTTCAGTACATAGTTGATGGTGCAGTGGTAGCTTTGTTGCTTCAAAGCTAGAGGTTCTCTGGTTTGATTCTTGGCTGTGGAGTTTGCATGTCCTCCATTGGTTTGCTCTGGCATCCTCCCATGTTACAAAGGCATGTGTCTGGAGTGTTTCTCCCTGGGCCTCTGCTGAAAATTGGCTTTTGTTCCAAGTCAGACTTTCCTGGTTAACAAATGTTAAAATAAAAATAACAGGCATTTGAATTTCAGACTTCATATTCTACAGAAAGTACATGGTAACACAAAACCTTTTATTCTAGCAATTTTCTAAGCTTATAAGATGAATATTTGGAATTTGTCTCTATTTTTGGGACTGTATTCCCCCATTATTGGCTTTGTCCAGGTTTTTTGCACTAAGATTGAGAGCTATGGTGAGAACTGAATTCACTGAATATGTTTGGGAGCTGTATCCCCCCATTATTGGCTTTGTCCAGGTGTTTTGTGCTAAGAGGTTAACAGCTATGCCAAGAACTGAATTCACTAAATGGTAGCCATTTAAGTTTCAGTCTTCCTCTCTTTCCCAAAACTGCTGATTTGGCATAGTGGTATGTTCTTCTGACTGTTTTGCACAGGGTTCTGTGTTCAAGACTTGGCAGTGAAATGTATAGCAGTGGCACAGCATTTTATTCTAGCACTTTCCAAGATTATACAAGCAATGCTTAAAATATGTCCCTGGTTTTGGGTCTTTTGTCACACCAAATAAATTTTGGCTTTTTCCAGATTTCTTGTGCTGCAAAGTTGAGAGATACAGCTGAGTGCCTAATAAATTTTACAAGGAGCTGAGTGCTGCAGGAGAAGAGAAGTTTAGTGCTGCTTATGCTGAGTTGATTTGCAATGTTAATAGCACAACAGGTAGTGTACTTGCATTTGATGCAGAAGGCTGTGGGTTCTACTCCCACAATATGTAGATGCATCGCTGATACTGTGTTGCAAAGGGGGTGGATACTGCAGTCCTTTTTGGTGAAGATACCTAGTAACTATGAAGCTGTTATCAGTTTGCCATCCATTCCCTATTGCAATATTACTAGCTTATCATTTTTTAATGTAACATAGGCAATTTATTCCTCAAGGGCAACAGGCACTTTATTTGTAAATGAAACAATGAAATATAAAGTTGTTTGCTAGCAGCAGCCTCTTTATTAGTTTCAGATCTCTTTAATGTGGAATTATTTAGATGACATTTACTTCTTCAGAGATTGTGCATATTTACTGATACTGGTGGATTGTTTGAGTAGACTTTTATGATGGAAATGTTCTAAATTGGGCAGTTTTGTCATTATTGGTGCATGCATTTTGTTTCATTGTTTACTGGAAAAATGTTCAAAACAAACGCCCTCTAACAACTGTACTGTGTTATACAAGGAATATTATTTAATACACTCAGGAAGGTGTATCAAAGAACACATTTATGTTTTGTGTGCAAGGGGCCTATGATTTGGAAACAGCCCAAAGTTAATCTTTATCTGCCACTGGCAAAAATGTATTTTCTTTCAATGTGGGTTTCAATGCTGTTTCAATGAATGTGAGTTTCAAGGGCAGAGAAGTTTTAATGCTAAGTCTATTTTCATTGTGAAACTACATTGCTTTGTTTAGAAGGTCTATTAGTGTTTGTGCTGTAAAATGCAAAGTAAAACTTTCAAATTAAATCCAAATTATCACAGAAGTAAAGCAGTATGCACATTACAGTGTTTATGGTAAATGGGGTGAAATAGCCAAGTAATTGGGACATTGGAATGGCTGCAGGGGGAAGGCTCCATTCAACCATGATTTTATGTGGGGGGAAGGGCGGCAAGCTCAAAGACAGCCCGGGCTGAATTATACCTCTCAACTGTCCAGATTTTTTGCAGAATGAATAGATTTTTGCTTCTTATTTTTGGTTTGTTCCTCATAAAATTTGTGGTTTTCTGTTAAATCATTTAGGAATGAAGTCACTAAATAATGACAGACATTGAGTTTCAGACTTCATAACCTTCAGAAAAATGCATGCTGAAGCAAGACCTGTTATTCTATCAACTAAGTTTATACAAGAGAAATTTTTAGTACTGCTTGTACGTTCCCTCAATATATTTGGCCTTGTCCAGATTTTCTGCATTAAGAGGTTGAGAGGTACGTGCAAATAAATCACTTTATAGAATTATGAATATCCAAACCTCTCACTGTCCCCAATTTTGGCTCAAAATGTTGCTCTCCCCCTAATAATCCCTCCACAAAATAGCAATTTTGGAAGAAACCGTGGAGGGTTTACAATTATAAATAAATGTAGTGATCAGAGTTATAGATTACTTTTATTTTAGAAATGCATGTAGATTCTCTTATTTTGTCAGCTGTGCAAGTTAGCAGTATATCCCTTTGACAGGTTCCCAACTGTATTGTGTGGCAATTTTATATTTTTGCATCACATTTTTGGTCCGTTTTTCATACAATTGTGGTTTTCTGGCAAATGAATGCAAATCATTAAATATTGAAGTTAGAAAATGACAGACATTTGAATTTCAGATTTCATACCCTTCAGAAAAATCATACTAATGCAAGACCTACTACTACTCTATTACCTTTCTAAGTTTATAAGAGCAATATTTAAAAATTGTCCTTATTTTTGGGTCTTTATCTAGATTTCTTGCTCTGAGGTTGAGAGGTATGACAAATGTGTCAGAGCCATCACAGTCAGCCAGAGACATTTCAAATTGTGACATACTTGTTGCACCCCACTCCCCCATGTAGTGACTCTGGATGTGTCGAAGCAAGGCAAGGAGCAGTTATGCAGTGTAAGTGTGCAGACTATTCCCCCATCCAAGGTAGACACAAGTATGACTGTGGCTTTTCATCTGTCCTTGAGTTTGCAGAATGTTCTGGTTTTCTGTCATATTTTTAAACTGTTGATTTATGCTTCTTATTATTCAGAAAATGCATGCTGTCCCAATGCCCTGTTGCTCTGTGTTTAAATAGCAATGCTTTAATGACCATCAGGTAAACTTGTCTGAGTTTGTAAGATGCAAGTAAGCTTTAATAAGCATACTGTTAAAGAATTACCAACATTGAAAAAAACTTTTTGTTGTTGCCATGCAGAGAATATTTACATAACTAGATAACGTATAAGCCTTAGGTATTAAAATGCATATGACAGTATTTATAATACAGGACAGGATTACAGTATTTTCAGAAGCTCACTACATTTGTTGAAGACTTGCAGTCATCATTGCAGGCTTTACCCGTAATCTAAACAGAATGCCAATCTATCACATGTGGTCCATAACCTGTGCAGTAATCCTTTAATCAATTTATCTTGAGCTTGTTTCTTGTTTGCTGTTCATTTTTTTTTTACTTTGATCATGATTTCCCCCGTGAAACAAGTAGATAGTTGTCAGGCAGCAGGTCTTTTTTGGATAAGAAACATTTTTACAAGTGGGGGTATCACAGAGATTGCTACTTTCAACATGTTACTTGGTACTTTTATAAAGCTGAATATAAATTATAATTTGAACTGCAGTGCAAAGAGAAGTGGTTTGATTTAAGTGCTGCTTGTTTTTTTTAAATACTTGATTTTGACTGGCATTCCAGTAATGTATTTAAAAAGTTATTTATTTTTTCATGCTTCACAACCTTTTTGTTTCCATCTAGATATTAAGTAAGCTGTCATGTAGCCAATGCATTGAAATATTTTTTTTCTTCTACACTTCATTATGTCTTAATTGGACTTTTGTAATGACGGTTTGGCACCCAGGCCAGCATATTTAATTAAAGTTCCAGGTGTTGTGGTTTTGGGCATAGCTCTGCCCCTTTCTAGTTGGCCACACCCCCCTTACCATTGGTCCCCCCCAATTCAGCTGTCTCCTGCAGCTCCTCTTTGATTTGAAGTCACCAGCTGCCACTGGGAAGGACTATCAATGCATTGATTATTATCACTATAAAGGATACTTCTTACTAATGGCATCGCTATTTGCACTGCTTTAATAGCTTTTGTTGTTCACAAATTATTTACATATGTTTATCTTATGCTTTTTTAAGTTTATTTTTCAGAAAATGCTCTGGCATGCAATATGTGTGTAGACAGCTAGAGGTGTGACAATGTATACCACATAGCTTTGTTATGAGATATAATGACAAAAGTCAGTATAACAGTAGGAAAATATGACTAATTGTGCTATGCTGTCAAAAATGAGAAACATAACTGTGATGATTCCCTGAGGAGGTGGGTGCAAACATTCTAGGTTTGGGACCCCCAACTATAGGCAATTGACATATCAGCAAAGGTGCAGACTGTGCCTAGTGCAGAGTTCTTCTATTATTGTGGAGGCAAATGTGAGGTGAGGTGTTGCTGACATACATGGTGGGATACAGTACAATCATAAAGCAATGCAAACTGACAAGTACGGAATAAAGTAAAAAAAAATAAGGGAAAGATGGGAAGGAAGAAGTATGATGCAGTGAAGAAACATAAAGTAGAAAACCAGGAAGGGTAGTGGAGCAGGCAGCAGTAATCAATAAAGATGAGAACAATGGCCAAGAAATATATGCCTATTTTTATTTATTCCCCCGGATTCATGAAGCTCGGTGCAAGGACGGTGGTAGGCTTGTGCCGACAGTGCGGCGTGAAGATGGCGGAGTAGCGCTAAATGCATATTAATGAAGGCGTGCTGCCGACACAGCCACGTGCACAGGAAAGGATTGTGAGTGCATAGGACGTGTCAAAGTGCCACACGGAGGTGTGGAAATGGCAGCTGTCGACGTGCAACCTAAAATGCTTGCATATAACAAGTTGCAAGATAGTAATCACATCTGTCAGTGTCCGTGGATACTGAAAGGTATGCAAAGCATGCAAGAAAGTACCTGCGAACACAAAGTGAAGAAGCAAACACAAATGCATGGTAGGGAATAACGGGTCCCTATCCTGTGAACAAATGACATGGAAGACCGTGTGGCCATAATCCAACGCAGTGTAGATAGCCATACCAAGTGGAAGTGAAATGCATCATATGTTAGCGAGCCGCCAGTAGGTACGTCCAGCCCAATGGTGAAGGTCACCAGCTGACCCATAATGTGAGGGAGGGTAACAACTGGGCAGATGTGTCCATAAAATACACGAGAAATGTAGATATCTAGCGACCGTATGTCCGAATCATATCCCACAAAGCATGTAATAGTCACATACAAAAGGTATGTCCGTATGTCACATACCAAATGTGATAGGAAATAGAATAAGCATGTAAACGAAACAGAAGGAGCATATAAACAGCTACAACAATAAGGACACATGTAGGCTGAAATGAACAGTATTATCCGTACCGTCGACTAGGATTACCACCTGTCCTACTTTGTGAGTGACAGTCCCTCTTTGGGCAGTTGTGTCCTGACAAAAACTTGTAAAAATGGCAAATGTCCTCCTGAGATTATAGGACAAAATTATTCCCTATACGTTATATAATAGTTGCATCAAACAGTTTTTCTGCATCTAAATTGCATAAATGTTATAAGAAACAGAATAAGCAACTAAAATGCTACAAGAATAAGCTTTTATATAGGCAAGAATTTTAAGTTCTATCCTGTGTACCAACCGTGGGTATGTGTCGGCCTGTAAAATGTGATGTTTGTACCAAAAATGTCACACTTTGGCCAATTGAAAAGGTGGCAACCCTACCGTCGACTGTGGGGAGGTGTTGTCCACTACAGTCGGATATGTGTACGGAAGATATCCCATCCTGGACATAGGAAAAGGTGGCATCCAACCAATGAGTACAACAGGCTGCCAAAATCTGGAAGTCAGCGGTACAAGCTGAACTTGTCAGGATGTGTCACAGTCAAACGGGTAGTACCCGGGTATCCCAACCATGTAATGAAAGTTAAGTATGGGCGTGTACCTATGTGCGTGAGGTATAGCATGTGGAAAGCAAACATGGCAGGGTAGTCCACACAACCATACAGGTACCTGACACATGTAGGGTATTCAGTGTGTTACTCTGGCCGTGTCATGGGCCAACAACCAAAGCAGTGATGTATGGGGTGTGAGGAATCTGTTTGTGTGGGGTGGATGGGTAATGGTACAATCCTCCAAGGTGATACTGTGTCGTATGCAGAATAGGTGAACTGGAGGTGTATGAGGGAGCAGTGGGTGAAGCTGAAAGAAACACAAACACATGTATAAACAGCTGCAATACAAGCAGACAGGCCATACTGTAGAACACAATCCTACAAACATATGAATATTGAAATGTGCGATACAAATGTATAGATGTCACCGGCACATACCCACAGATTGGTCCTGATGGAACTGGCCATAACAAATGCAACACACCTGGATGCATAATGGACTACCCAGCATCCCCTCCACATCACACAACCAGCTCCCGTACCTGAACGTCCACCAAATCCAACTTGGACTACTGGTTTGGTGCAGCCACAGTTACACATAGTGACCACTACGCATATGTAGTAGGTAGTGTCACCCTAGGTGGTTGCAGGATTGCACACTATGTATCCCTTGCATGTAAAGCCCTCAGCACATTTTCGTAACTCCAAAAAGATGTTCGTTATTTCTCTTGTTGTGGCTCGGTCCAATTTTTGGATATCCCTCATGGGATACGTAACCTGTGTAAACATTAGAACGGAAGACACGCAGTCCAGTCCTGTAGATATCTGGACAGAAGTTGGAATGTGCATTAGAGGTGCATGACACTGTCCAGCTCTAAGTGGTCATGCATAATCTACTACCCAGGATCAAACACCTGCCCGTGACGCACGTGTCCTGACACAAATAAGCGGGAGAATATATTGCACACATTCGCATAGTGGCAAATGGTATAAGGGTGATGAAGGCACTGACGTAAACAGGATAACCCTGATCTACTGTGTGGGGGACAAGTAATGCATGTGTAGGTGTGACTGACCATACCTGTCAACCTCTGAGAGCAAGATATCTGGACAAAGCCGTGAAAAAAGTGGGACAAAGGCCCAAACATAGGGACAATTTGTAAAGATTGCTCTTAGAAACTTAGAAAGTTGATAGAATAACAGTTTGTACATTGTCATTAATTTCCTGAAGAATATGAAGTCTGAAACTCAGCTGTCTGTCATTATGTTCTGACTTCAGTCTTTAATGATTAGCTACTGATTTGCCAGAAAACAACAGTGTATTACAGAGGTCTGTACATATTTACAGTAACAAACCTTCACATTTGATTACTGTACTACTGCATACCTGTAGTTAATTCATGTCCAAAATAATAATCCTCGTACGAATGCATACAGGAAATAGTCAAATGTGAATGGGAACACCCCTCACTGTGGAATATGTATTGTAACCACCCCCACCCATATTATGTATTGCCAACATAAGAAGCTGCTGACAGGTGCCGAAACACCTGTGTCTGTAAACACAGATAAATATTTATAAAATGGACAAATTCTGTCCATGTGCTTTGTCTGACATTTGAACTCAGTCAGGGCAGTTCTGTTCACCAGGCGGACAAGCCTAAACCCAGAACACCACATCAACACCCTGACAATCAAAGACTTGTATGTGCCAGGACTATAAGCCTTGGAGTTCTGCATATCCTTAGAGTGATTAAATATGCAGCTTGGGTCCAGAGCAGTAGGGAATATGGAATATATAATATGTAGTACCGTGTTTTTCCCAGCAGGAGAATGGATGCCTGTGTTGTAAGTGAAGCGGTGAGGCATATGTTAATGTAGCTATGTACTATGGGTATGCATATAAATGAGTAAGAACACCAATAGTATAGTGGTTACAGCATCCGGTCAACGTGAATGCAGTCCCGGTTCAACCACGACTACAGCACATATAATTTTAAAGTGTAATGAATGCGTCTGTGCTGTAAAGACATTTAAATATGTAAAGGTGAACGTGTGTTTCGCATATGTCCGTTAACCGGATTACAGATATTTTACTGGTACCATCACAATTAATAAAGCCCACGTAAGCACAAAGACTTAGTAAACATATGTAACCCACAATAAGGATATGCAAGTGCGCCTGTGCGTGTGTAATCCGCTCACAGCATAGCAAATGAATGCTGTTTTCTACACGTTATTTATATATCTATATATGGATATATATATTTGTGTATAGATATATATCCACAGACTTAAACTAAATAAATATATGAAATAAAGAATGTACAGACATATATATATATATATATATATATATATATATATATATATATATATATATATATATATATATAGGTTCATAGGTTCATAGGTAGATACTAGGCTATCTGCCCTAGGGCATTTATAAGCCTAGCCAGAGTGTACTTGGCTTCCGCCTCTCTCGAGTGGATAAGTTGTTGACCACAGCTGTTAGCTGAGATATATAAGTATCCTGTTTTTTTCGATTATTTATACAGATTATTGTTTTTAACAATTAATATATAGCACTTTTATTGTCTGCTTTTTAGTCTTCGAGTGTATTTTATTGTATTAACTAATCTGCACAAGTAACTGATTTGTCTGCAGTTAAAACATTCTGTATCTTTGTTTGTGCTTTCTCTAGTGCTACTGTCTGTAGGCTATTGTTTCTAGCTGAAGCCTCTCTTTAACTTTGCTAGATTGTGTTAATAGTCTGCTGAGTGGGGGCTGTTTTATTTTGGGTTCTTGTAAAAAAATAGTTGTACTTCTGGTATTTAAGCCCTAACTTTGATAGGGTTTCTGTCTATACACACTGAGCAGAGTGGATAACTTGTTGACCGCAGCTGTTAGCTGAGATATATAATTATCCTGTTTTTTTCGATTATTTATACAGATTATTGTTTTTAACAATTAATATATAGCACTTTTATTGTCTGCTTTTTAGTCTTCGAGTGTATTTTATTGCTATTAACTAATCTGCACAAGTAGCTGATTTGTCTGCAGTTAAAAGCATCCTGTATCTTTACAAATCTTTATCTGTTTGTGCTTTCTGTAGTGCTACTGTCTGCAGGCTATTGTTTTTAGCTGAAGCCTCTCTTTAACTTTGCTAGATTGTGTTAATAGTCTGCTGAGTGGGGCCTGGTTCTTTTGTGTTCTTGTAAAAAAAAAAAGTTGTTCTTCTGGTATTTAAGCCCTAACTTTGATAGGGTTTCTGTCTATACACACTGAGCAGAGTGGATAACTTGTTGACCGCAGCTGTTAGCTGAGATATATAATTATCCTGTTTTTTTTGATTATTTATACAGATTATTGTTTTTAACAATTAATATATAGCACTTTTATTGTCTGCTTTTTAGTCTTTGAGTGTATTTTATTGCTATTAACTAATCTGCACAAGTAACTGATTTGTCTGCAGTTAAAAGCATTCTGTATCTTTACAAATCTTTATCTGTAATGCTACTGTTTGCAGGCTATTGTTTCTAGCTGAAGCCTCTCTTTAACTTTGCTAGATTGTGCTAATAGTCTGCTGAGTGGGGGCTGGTTCTTTTGTGTTCTTGTAAAAAAAAAAGTTGTTCTTCTGGTATTTAAGCCCTAACTATGATAGGATTTCTGTCTATACACACTGAGCAGAGTGGATAAGTTGTTGACCGCAGCTGTTAGCTGAGATATATAAGTATCCTGTTTTTTTCGATTATTTATACAGATTATTGTTTTTAACAATTAATATATAGCACTTTTATTGTCTGCTTTTCAGTCTTCGAGTGTATTTTATTGCTATTAACTAATCTGCACAAGTAACTGATTTGTCTGCAGTTAAAAGCATTCTGTATCTTTACAAATCTTTATCTGTAATGCTACTGTCTGCAGGCTATTGTTTCTAGCTGAAGCCTCTCTTTAACTTTGCTAGATTGTGCTAATAGTCTGCTGAGTGGGGGCTGGTTCTTTTGTGTTCTTGTAAAAAAAAAAAAAAAAGTTGTTCTTCCTGGTATTTAAGCCCTAACTTTGATAGGGTTTCTGTCTATACACACTGGGCAGAGTGGATAGGTTGTTGACCACAGCTGTTAGCTGAGATATATAAGTATCCTGTTTTTTTTTTTCAATTATTTATACAGATTATTGTTTTTAACAATTAATATATAGCACTTTTATCGTCTGCTTTTAAGTCTTTGAGTGTATTTTATTGCTATTAACTAATCTGCACAAATAACTGGTTTGTCTGCAGTTAAAAGCATTCTGTATCTTTACAAATCTTTATCTGTTTGTGCTTTCTCTAGTGCTACTGTCTGTAGGCTATTGTCCCCACCCTCCATCCCAGTTGGTGTCTTGCTCTTATACTTGGTGGCTTTGCAGTTGCCCGCCCCTACTGTAACTCTGATCTGTGACACGCCCCTACTGTAAATCTGATCTGTGACACTCCTCCCAGTCTAGTGTCGTTAGCTCATTGCCTTAATATTGCTACAACTCAAGTGCTCGAGGTTGCACTGCATCTGAAGTGTTTGTGTGTTTTAGCTGCTTTTCTGTATATATAGACTTCTCTGTTTCTTTAACTAAATAAGCTCTGCAATGTTGTTTTATTGTATTCCTGCCTGTATTTCTGAGTTTTTTTGCACTTTTAAAGTTTGTTTTTGCTTAGTTTAACTGGTAGGCTACACATTCAAGTGTACTAGCCGAATTAAAGCATTTACTGTGTTTCTGTACCTAATTTCTGCTACTTTGTAAAAAGAAAATCCTTGTTTCCCACCTTTACTGAACTAGAATAGTCCAGTCTTCAGGTATTGCTGATCTCTGGGCTGTGTCATACTTCCTGTGTTGCCCATATCCTTATTTGGATAGGAGGAAGCTTCTTTGTTCACCAGTGAGAGTGGGGAGCTCTGAGCAGCCTATCTGTCCCTTGAGGAGTGGTTCCAGCCCAGTGACTTGTAGCTTACGGGCCTTTTTGGGCCATTTCCTATCTCTTTCTAACCCCCTGCTTTAAAGCCAGCTTTAGTGTGCTTTTGCACTTGTAATTTAAAGTTTGTCCTGTTTGTTGCAGTTACCTGTTGAGGCTACACACTCAAGTGTGCTAGCCTGTGTTAAATATTTATTGCATTTTTCTTCTGTTTGTTGCAAAAAAGAAAAAATAATTATCCTTGTTTCCCATCTTTCCTGACCTAGAGTAGTCCAAATGCAGGCTTTGCTGTATTCTGGACTTTTGGAAAGTTCCTGTGTTGCCCATTTCCTTTCTTGGATAAAGAGAGGCTTCTTTGTTCACCAGTGGCAGTGGGGAGCTTAGAGCAGCCTATCTATCCCGGGAGGAGTGTTCCCAGCACAAGAATCTGGTAGTCTATTGGCTGTTTTGGGCCAATTTCTAGCTCTTTCAAGTCCCCCTGTATAAAACCCACTTTGGCGCGGTTTGTGCGCTTGTTACTACTCAGCCAAGTTCCTCGTGGTCCTGCAGAGTGGTGCCAGTAGCAGAGAGGCTTAAAGAGTGACTGCTAACCTGATAAAAGTGTTTTTTTCCTGCTACTACCTGGGCGAATGTCCGATCTAGCTAAAATGCAAGTATTTCTGCTTCTTGAACTGTTTTAAACTGTTTAAAGTTGTTTTTGCACCTGCACTTTTAAAGTTTGCCCTGTTTGTTGTATTTACCTGTTGAGGCTACACACTCAAGTGTGCTAGCCTGTGTTACATATTTATTGCACTTTCCTGCTGTTTTTTGCAAAAGAAAAAAAAAAAGACAAAAAAATGATCCTTGTTCCCATCTTTCCTGACCTAGAGTAGCCCAAATACAGGCTTTGCTGTATTCTGGACTTTTGGAAAGTTCCTGTGTTGCCCATTTCCTTTCTTGGATAAAGGGAGGCTTATTTGTTCACCAGTGGCAGTGGGGAGCTTGGAGCAGCCTACCTATCCCTGGAGGAGTGTTCCCAGCACAAGAATCTGGTAGTCTATTGGCCGTTTTGGGCCAATTTTTAGCTCTTTCAAGTCCTCCTGTATAAAACCCACTTTGGCGCGGTTTTTGCTCTTGTTACTACTCAGCCAAGCTCCTTGTGGTCCCACAGAGTGGTGCTAGCAGCAGAGAGGCTAAAAGTGCGACTGCTAACCTGATAAAAGTGTTTGTTTTCCTGCTACTAACTGGGCGACTGTCTGATCTAGATAAACTGCAAGTATTTCTGCTTCTTGAACTGTTTTAAACTGTTTAAAGTTGTTTTTGCACCTGCACTTTTAAAGTCTGTCCTGTTTGTTGCTTTTACCTGTTGAGGCTACACACTCAAGTGCGCTAGCCTGTGTTACATATTTATTGCATTTTCCTGCTGTTTGTTGCAAAAAAAAAAAGTATCCTTATTTCCCATCTTTCCTGACCTAGAGTAGTCCAAATACAGGCTTTGCTGTATTCTGATCTTTTGGAAAGTTCCTGTGTTGCCCATTTCCTTTCTTGGATAAAGGGTGGCTTCTTTGTTCACCAGTGGCAGTGGGGATCTTGGAGCAGCCTATCTATCCCTGGAGGAGTGTTCCCAGCACAAGAATCTGGTAGTCTATTGGCCGTTTTGGGCCAATTTCTAGCTCTTTCAAGTCCCCCTGTATAAAGCCCGCTTTAGCGTGGCTTTGTGTGATTTTGCGCATAGCTCAGCATCGGGCAGCACTGCTTAATTGGATTTAAATCATTCTCGGCTCCACAAAGTCTGCTCTTCACTTTTTCCCTTAGAACTGATCTAGTTCTCATAATAAACACCCTATTCCCACTCTAAAGCCTGGCACTTGCTCACTAAAGCAATTATATAAGTCAGCACTAAAAAAGTAAAAGCACTACACCCTCACAAACTCCCCTTGAGTACTTTGTTCCCCATTGGCCCTTTTTTTCAATTATAAAGGAATTCTCAATACTATTCTAGCATGTCCAAAGGTCAATTGTCAATCTCCTCTCCAGTCCAGCTGGTGAATCTGGGAATCTTGAGGCAATATTACAACTGCCTCATGTACACAGACAACCCTCTCCTCCTCCCAACAAATTCCAACACATGTGAGAGATGCAATCATATAGCCAAACTGGAGGCTAAGCTCTCTCAACTCAGTACTGGCGTAACCGGTCAGGAGGAGAAGGAAACCACACTCACTACAATTCCAGTCTCACGTAGACCTACCACGACAGCAAACCAAACACATAAACACACAAAAACATACTCGGAGGCTCTAAATAAAAATCTGCCTAAGCAGCAGAGACCTCCAAAGCAGACACCCAAGCAACCGCTATCCCAAAACAAAACACGTGCAACACATAGCTCACAAAGCCAGTGTGCCGAACAGTCACAACCCTTAAGGCTAAACAACACACCTGATACACTTGTAATAGGTGACTCTATCATCAGGCACACTGACGTCCCGCTCACCAGGCTGAACAAGGAGAAGGTCACGGTGAGCTGCCTGTCAGGTGCTAGGATCTGCCACATAACACAAGCACTCAGGTCACTCCAAGGCAAGTACAAATATGACTCAGTCATTGTCCATGCTGGTGTGAATGACCTGAGACATACCTCTCTGGACTACATGAAAGAGACATAGAGGAGCTCTCTGAGCATGTAGCCCAGGCCGGTATGGCCCTAACCTTGAGTAGCATCTTACCCTCACCAAGAATGATGCCACAATATGAAGACAAGATGATCAATTTCAACAATTGGCTTAAGTATTGGTGTCATTCAAAGGGGTTCCAATGCCTGTCTGCCTGGGATGACATGCTCGACAAGCCACAATGCTTCACTAGGGACGGCTTGCACCTGTCACCCCTGGGCTTTTGGATATTGGCAAAGGCTCTTGCCACCCCCATAGTGCCTTTTTTTTAGGCAAGGCTCAAAAGACAAATCCACCTCCATAGGAATCACAAGGGATAAGAAACTAAGAGTAATGCTACTCAACGCCAGAAGTCTAAACCTCAAGATGCAGGCACTCTAAACTCTCCTTAGCATGGAGAACATCGATATCTGTGCAGTAACAGAAACCTGGTTCAAGGCTCCTGAGAGCACCCCAGCACTACCAGGTTATACCTCATACCATGTTTTTCGGCCCCAAAACTTGGACCGAACCACAAAAGGAGGGGGAGTATCAATATTCGTCAAAGATACCCACACCTCCAGGTTGGTGGTACAGCACGAAGAATCAGAGACTATCCATGTGCAAATAACAGTGGGTAAAACTGCCTTCCAGTTTATAGCCTGCTACAGACCACCCTCCCAAACCCAGGAACCCCACTCGGCTTTCCTGAGAACACTGGAAAATATGAAGGTCTCTCCAAACACCATTATATTGGGCGACTTAAAATACCCTAACATAGACTGGGAGCATTACTCTAGCACTACTCAAGCCCCAACACCCTAGCCCAAAGGTTCCTAGAATTTATAAACTCAAATGCTATGGAACAACTTGTTGCCACTCCCACAAGAGGGGAAAACATACTGGACCTGATCATCATGAACATGGGGACTCAATGATCCAGACCAGAAGTGTATCCCTCACTGGTAAGATCAGACCATAAACTAATCTCACTAGATATTCACATCTCGACCCCACCCCCTGCCCAGAAAACCACAGTGAAAAACTTCTCTAAAGCAAATTTCACACTCCTCAAAACAGAGGTGGAATCCTTCAAAGCCCCCGGGCCTGTGGAAAATACGGCCCAGACCACAGAATCCTTTATAAATGCATTCTATGAACACCTTCAGGAATGCATGGATCATGCAATCCCAAATAAAACCAAGACCCAATCCTCCAAAGTTAGGCGACCTGTCTGGTGGATCCCAGCCATAAACAAACTATACAATAGAAGGAGGAAGCTACTACATGATAGAGCAAAATCCCAAAAAGGGAAGGCATCTCTGATCAGTATTAGCAAAAAACTACGGGCACTCATAAAATCCCAGAAAAAAGATAAAGCCAGCAACTGGATAGCTGTGAAAAAATCATTTATTATTGATCAAACATTCTTCAGACTTCAAACTCACAGACCGGTTTCGTCAAGAAATTACTTAAGCCTTCTTCAGTGTGATAAAGCAAAAAGCAAAAAGGAAGTCCATTTATACAAAAATGTTAATTAGAAGCAGAAAACTATAAACATGATTGGTGAACTAATGAATAAGTAAGACAATCAAAGATGTTCATTAAGTCCTGGATAAAAAAGAGCACCCAACTTAATTATCCATTTTTTCTCCTTAATATCTCATTTTTGGTGCCAATCAGATTTAACTGTACGATCACCTAAAATTTTATCAATAACAAAAAAGTGAAACCTAGCAGTAGAGTGTTTTAAAGTATGCTTATAGAGCGCATTACTGGGTTTTTTACACTTTATATCACTTATGTGCTCAGAGATACGTAGCTTAAATGGCCTTGATGCCTGTTCTACATAAAAACAGCGGCAACTGCAGCATGCCATATAGATAATCCAGTCACTATTACAATTCGCAAAAAAATTTATATCATATACTATGCTGCAATTGCTACTGGAATATTCTTTAGTCTTTAATACATGTTTGCAATTGGTACAGTGGCCACAAGGCACACAGCCAATAAGTTTATCTCCAAGCAAAGTAGTTTGTGTAATTTGCAACAACATAGAATGTGAATGGTGTTTGTAATGATTAAAATAAGTCCCTAGGTTCTTAACTTTTCTAAAAGAAAAGGAGCAATTTTGTGGAATAGCAAAAGACAATGCAGGGTCAGCAGACAGACTATTCCAATTATTTTTAATAATATTAATGAATTGCCCAGTATTCCTACCATAAGTGGTAATAAATCTTAATGGAGTGGAAGAAGAACAGCCTGGTTTCTGCTTATATCTGAGCAGATCATCTCTATTCAATTGTGATGCATACCATTTGGCGATTGTGACATAGCCTGGTTTATATCCCCTGTTATCAAACCTCTGAGCTAAATCCTGGCTATATGAATGAAAAATATTGTCATTTGAGCAATTACGCCTCATCCGTATAAACTGAGACTTGGGAATGTTTCTGGCAATGTGTTTTGGATGAAAGCTGGATGCGTGGAGCAAGGTGTTATATTGAGGAAATTTTCTGAATACCTCAGTGTTAAGGGAGTTATCAAAATTTCGTGTTATCTTGCCATCCAAAAAAGTAATAACATTTTGGTCATAGTTGATTGTAAAATGTAACCCCCACTTGTTATCATTCAGGTATTCAACAAACTCATACAGATAATCAATATCAGCCCTCCACACCATCCAGCAATCATCCAAATACCTGCGCCATATATCAGTTTCAGGTAAAAATAAATTATGCATGTCATCATAAATAATCTGATCTTCAATGTATGCCATGTATAAATCAGCATAAATAGGGGCAAACGAAGCCCCCATGGCAGTACCCTTGATTTGCAAATAACACTGTTTATCATAAAAGAACACATTTTTAGTTAGCACGTGTTCTGTTAAAATGATCAAAAATGTATTAAAGCCAGGTTTATACATATTGGATTTTTCCAACCAATATTCAAGAGCATCCAGGCCCGCCCAATGAGGTACAATGAACTCACATCAAGAGTACAAAGCCACCAGTCTTTTTCAATTTGCATTTCATTGATGATACTGAGGAACTGTATGGTGTCCTGTATCCTGGATCTGACCCATGAAAGTAAAGGTTTTAAATATTTAGTCAAATATTCAGACAAAGGCTCAGTAAGAGAGCCAGTTCCTGCTACAATAGGTCTGCCCGGTGGATGTGAAAGATCTTTATGGATTTTTGGTAGAAAATAGATATACTGTCTGGCTGGATCAGAGACCGTAAGATGTTTCAAAATATTAGGTGTAATAATTCCATTTTCAACAGCCGAGTTTAAAAATATATCTATTTGCTGTTTAAACATAGCAGTCGGATCAAGAGGCATCCTAGTGTAGTACCTGGCGTCATCTAACTGTCTATGAGCTTCTTTATCATAATCAGTCCAATTCATCACCACAACAGATCCTCCTTTGTCAGCTTTAATGATTACTACTTGTTTGTTATTAACAAGCTCCTCCAAGCATACCATAGCTTTACAGACCAGACTAGTCAGGCTTATGGGGCGATAGTTTCTGGGGTCCATTGTGGCACCACCTTTGTGGAGTGGGACCACTGTAGCTGTACGCCATTCTTTGGGTACATATCCTGTAGTAAGGCTAAGTTTGAACAGTGACTTAATGTGAGGGTTCAGTTCTTCTTGGAGCTCGTGTAAGACACAGCCTGGGACACCGTCCGGTCCCATAGATGCTGTGTTTTTTACTTTGGAGAGGGCAGCTTTCACCTGTGCATCTGTGATGTCAGGGAGGTTACATTCAGTTGGGATAGGCATTTGCTCCTTTGGGGGGGAAGGGGGGGAGAAGTTTGCGCTGAATCTGTCTGCCAGGATGTTGGCTATGTCTGTAGGTTTGGTATATTTTGTACCATTATGCAACAATTCAGAGCATATCTGGGAGTTTCTGCCCATGTTCCTGACATAACTAAAGAAGGCCTTGTGATTATCTTTAGTGTCTAGGGCAATTTTTCTTTCGAAGCTGGCCTTTGATGATTTTATGAGGGATTGAAGTTTCTTGCTAATACTGATCAGAGATGCCTACCCTTTTTGGGATTTTGCTCTGTCATGTAGTAGCTTCCTCCTTCTGTTGTATAGCTTATTTATGGCCTGGGTCCACCAGACCGGTCTCCTGTTTTTGGAGGAGTGAGTCTTGGTTTTATTTGGGATAGCACGATCCATGCATTCCTGCAGGTGCTCATAGAATGCATTTGTAAAGGATTCTGCAGATTGGGCTGTATTATCCTCTGGCCCAGGGGCTTTGAAGGATTCCACCTCAGTCTTGAGATGTGCAAAGTTGGCTTTTGAGAAATTCTTTACAGTGATTTCCTTGAATATAGATACTCCCCCCCTTTTGTGCTTCGGTCCGAGTTTTGGGGCCGAAACGCATGGTATGAGTTATAACCTGGTAGTGTTGGGGTGCTCTCAGGAACATTGAAACAGGTTTCTGACACAGACATCGATTTTCTCCATACTGAGGAGAGCATCAAGTGTGTGCATCTTGAGATTTAGACTTCTGGCATTGAGTAGTATTACCTTTAGTTTTTTTATCCTTGGTTGTCTACGGAGGTGGGTTTGTCCTTTGAGCCTTGCCTAAAAAAGGCACTATGGGGTGGCAAGAGCCTTGGCCAGTATACGAAAGCCTAAGGATGACAGGTGCAAGCTGTCCCTAGCGAAGCAATGTGGCTTGTCAAGCATGTCATCCCAGGCTGACAGACACTGGATCCCCTTTGAATGACACCAATACTTTAGCCAATTGTTGAAACTGATCATTTTGTCTTTATACTGTGGCATCATTCTTGGTGAGGGCAAGGTGCTACTCAAGGTCAGGGTCATACCAGCCTGGGCTACATGGTCAGAGAGCTCCTCTATGTCCCTTTTCATGTAGTCCAGGGAGGTATGTCTCAGGTCATTCACACCAGCATGTACAATGACGGAGTCATAGTTGTACTTGCTTTGGTGTGACCTGAGTGCTTGCGTTATGTGGCGGATCCTGGCACCTGACCTTCTCCTTGTTCAGTCTGGTGAGTGGGACGTCAGTGTGCCGGACAATAGAGTCCCCTATAACAAGTGTATTTGGTGTGTTGTTTGGCCTTAAGGGCTGTGACTGTGAGGCACACTGATTTTGTGAGATATGTGATTCGTGGGTATTGTTGAGGGGTGGCTGTTGCTTGGATATCTGCTTAGGAGGTCTTTGCTGTTTAGGCAGATTTTTATTTAGAGCCTCTGAGTATGTTTTTGTGTGTTTATGTGTTGGGTATGCAGATGCAATAGGTCTGTGTGAGACTGGATTTATGGTGTGGGTGGTTACATTTTCCTCCTGACTGACTGTGCCAGTCTTGGGTTGAGAGAGCTCTGCCTCCATTTTGGCTGTGTAACTGCATCTCTCACATGTATTAGAGTTTGTTGGAAGGAGGAGAGAGTTGTCTGTGTACATAAGGCAATTGTAACATTGCCTCAAAATTCCCAGATTCACCAGCTGGACTGGAGAGTAACCTTGAAACTGACCCTTGGACATACCAGATTAGTATAGGGAACTGTTTTTTTACTGATCAGATTAGGGAAGGGAACTGTTTTTTTACTGATCAGATTAGGGAAGGGAACTGATTTTTCACTTGATCAGGAAGGACCAATCGGGAGCTTAATACTTATGAGAAGTCAAGGAGGGTGTAGTGCTTTAGTTAGTTAGTGTTTCCTTATAAGAGCTGAGCAAGTGCAAGGCTTTAGAAAGAGAACAGAGTGATTACTTTGAGAGTTTGAACAGTTCTAAGGGGAAAAAGTGAAGAGCAGACTTTGTGGAGCCTGGAATAGTTTCAACCTGTTTAGGCGGCGCTGCCCGACGCTGCTCAGTGTGCAAAACCGTGCAAAAAGAGAGTTGTAGGGTTTTAAGATAGAGAGATCAAGGAGTTTAGAATTCACCCAAAATGGCCAATAAAACTACAGCCTCTAGTTAGTAACCACTCCTCCAGGGACAGGCAGGCTGTTCAGTGTTAACCACTCCCACTGGTGAACACAGAGACTTCCCTTTAGCCCAAGCAAGCACTGGCCTTCTAGAAACTTCCAAACAGTTCAGAATAGCAAATCTGTAACTGAACTTTCTTAACTTTCAGAAAGTGGGAAAAAAGCAAGATTTTTTTTTTTTCTTTTTGTTGTAGTTTAAAGGTAGCAGAGATACACAAGCATCAAAATAATCACAACAGTGCAATAACTGACCCCACACTTGAGTGCTAGGCCAAAATCAGGTAAAATGCAGTTTTTAGAGAAAAAAAATATTTTAAATTAAGTGCAACACAGGAAATGCAGTAAACAGGCTCTAGATGTGTTCCAAGTACTGTTACTGTTACAGATATAAACTTTAGCAAGCCGGAAAATGCCAAAAAATAGGTGGAAAAGCAGTAAAACTTAACAAAAAATCAGAAGAAAATACTTAAAATCACAAAAGTGGCTCCTTTTCTTCTCTCAGCATTTTTTCCCCTTGGTAGGTGCTTCAGCAACAACTAGCAAGCCTGAAAAGACGCCAAAACCACGAGGCAGCCGAGTTTTAAGAGAGAGAGAGATCAAGGAGTTTAGAACTGACCCAAAATGGCCAATAAAACTACAGCTTCTAGGTAGTAACCACTCCTCCAGGGACAGGCAGGCTGTTCAGTGTTAACCACTCTCAATGGTGAACACAGAGACTTCCCTTTAGCCCAAGCAAGCACTGGCCTTCTAGAAACTTCCAAACAGTTCAGAACAGCAAATCTGTAACTGAACTTTCTTAACTTTCAGAAAGTGGGAAAAAAGCAAGATTTTTTTTTCTTTTTGTTGTAGTTTAAAGGTAGCAGAGATACACAAGCAGCAAAATAATCACTACAGTGCAATAAATGACCCCACACTTGAGTGCTAGGCCAAAATCAGATAATATGCAGTTTTTAGAGAAAAAAATGATTTTAAATTAAGTGCAACACAGGAAATGCAGTAAACAGGCTCTAGATGTGTTCCAAGTACTGTTACTGTTACAGATATAAACTTTAGCAAGCCGGAAAATGCCAAAAAATAGGCGGCAAAGCAGTAAAACTTAAAAAAACAGAAGAAAATAATTAAAATCACAAAAGTGGCTCCTTGATATATACATAAAACATATAAACATATGTCCTTGTAGATATAACACATGTACATAAATAGGTTATGTCATAGCTATTATGGATAGACATACAGACATGCAAGAAAGGTAAATACACTGCTGCTTTCCAAACCATTGCCCGGAAAGTACCAATGTGCCAGATCTGCAAGTTCTACTCTTTAAACATGGATATAGGTGTCCTTTGCAGGACCACAAAAATTGATCCACTACAGGCACCGTCATGTAATGATTGAAGCAAAGAAAGTCACATCCGCAGCTACAATATAGCTGTACATGCAACAGTAGCTTGTGCAAGGGTAAAAACACATGGGTTGACAGAATGTATGACATATGTCCCAAAACGTGGAGAGTGGATAGTGCTTAGAAGTGTCTTCATACTTTATTATCGCTCACATTAAATATGCCTTATGACTACTGTGGAGGGGTGTCAGGTATGGGAATCATGGGTATGCAATAATGGGCCTAGATGCCTAGGTGTTGGTTGGCACAGATGTATTAGGTCCGCCCCATGGGAGTGATTAATATTCCTATGTGGGTATAGCACACGCCTATATCTTCCAAAAATGAAGAACCCATCTACTGGATATTGTGTAAACCATTGGGGGAAGATGTAGGGACTTATATCAGTGTCATGTAAGCGATTATCATGGATGTACATGCATACAAATAAGATGGTAAACATACCTTTCAACCTTTCAGAATAAGACTTCTGGGCAAAGGCATATTTAAATAAGTACAAATAGGGACTATTTTAAATATTCCTCTGACAAAGTTAGAACGTTGATAGAATAATGGATAATTCATTAGTATGAATGTTTTGAGGGTTATTAGTTTTAAACTACTAATGTCTGTCATTATTATCTAACCTCACAGTCCTTAATGACCTGCCACTAATCTACCAGAAAGGCACAATAATAACAAAGAAGGAACAACATTATAAGTCTAAGTTCGGGACATTTACCCAACATGTGTACAGTTGAGAGGTATGAAGGTAACCCTGTCCTAAATAAATGTATAGAACTAGTGATATTAGGTGGACAGGTGTGAAGAAAGACGTGATGACATATGACAAAACATGTATAAGTCAAAAGCATGTACCTCGATAACTGTGAATGAATACTTATGCCCTGTGATAGTCAATGTGGAAGGTTAATAGAAACAAAATAAATGTGTCCCTCAGGGTGTTATGCAGTGTCCCCAATACAGTGTTCAGTCTCCCACACTCGCATGTGAGTTCTGCCACTGACGGAAAGTGCAAATTCCGGCGAACACATAAGGTAGATGATAGCAAAATATGTTTTGATTAGCACCTGTTGGCTTTTGTGAGGAACACAACACTCTGGGCGGGTGTGTCCTGCAAAAGGAATGTAATGGCATCTGGCCTGTGATTTCTTCTTGTGTGTAGTGTTGTAATAAAATTATATATCTTGTATCAGAAACGGATACATGTTATAGGAAACAGTATTATCGACTATACTACTCAAGAAAAATCTGAAGGTATGAAAAGCGCTGAAGTAGTCAGTTTAGTATTGACCGCAGGTATGTGTTGACTTGTCAAATGTCACAGCTGTATATATAGTACCTATAGGGCTGTCACCTTTACAAATGATGAAAGTGGGTGCTGCTCTGTAGAAATGTCAGACGTAGCAGGTCAAAACATACCTACAGCCATGCATACTCCACAAATAGACATATTAGCACACAGTAAAGCTTAGGCCAGGATTTATGGAGCCTTGGCCAGCGTGTACCAGTAGAGTAAGAGTGGAGCAAGGCAAGATGTCTGCCGAGCTAATCAGCAATATCCTGTAGGGGCGTGTAAGACAGCCCCTAAAACGAACGTTGCACGGACAATGTTAGGATATGCAAATTACCCCATTTGTAGGTGAAAGCTATGCAAATGATGTAAATTTGCTATACATGAAACAGTAAGCTGTCCGTGCAAGAGTAGAGTTATGTGCAGAAATGTACCCGGATGTTAACCGAGTTACGTTCTGCAAGTAGCTAAACGGAGCAATGTTAGCTGCAAATAAAGGATGATTTTAGTTGAAGAAGCATGCCAATGGCCAAATATAAGGTCAGTGGCATTTTTTCCATTGGAATTAATAAAACTCTATTTGTCCTCCCCCGATCTCCGGTGTTTAAGCATAGCGCAGCGGCACAAAAATGAGCTGCGCTGTCAAAACAAGAAAAATATTTAAAATATATATACAAATTGTAATTTTAGTTAAAAGTTACTTCACCATGCAGGTGAATGGCAAGCTGAAGACAACATGGCTACTGAGTACTGGTTGCTATGTGTGGAAGCGCTCTGTCAGAGATGTAACCAAGCATTAGTAGGCAATCCAATGCAATTGAGGCTGAGGATGGTGAATCACAATTTGTCATCCATATGGGCCAAGCCACTACAGTGTAAGAGTAAGTTAAGGGGACTATCAGAGTAGAAGATAGGTGACATCATGAGTGTGTATGTATAAAACACTGTAATCTTATCAGAGCAGTGTGTCACATGTTTGCTGTCAGTTACTCATCAGTGGAAGAGGCGTGTTATTATTTATCCTAGGTAAGGTCAGGAAACTGACGGTGTACGCCATGGATATCACTGAAGTTTCTTGCAAACCTGCTTACAGTGTGTTCGCGCCTGTGCACGCCTGTAAGCCTGAGTAAGCATGTGTGCATGCGTGTCAGCCCATGTGTGCGCATTGAAGAACGAGTAAGCTAGTGTAAGAATGTTGAAGCCCGTGTAATGTCATGTAAGCCAGTGTACGCATTTGTAAGCATGTATAAATCTGTACTACACACATCACACACATACTGCACACTCTGAAACACATGCTGCCAATACTACACATGTCAGTCAAATGGCACATGGATGGATAATAAATCTTCAGAAGTAACAGTGTTGTAAACTATACTACATTGATGGTCATAGCTGCAGTGCATCATGCCTGCTTACATACACCTAGAAGGATATCACACTTTGTGTTAACAACATTTTAACATTAATACAGTGCTATAAAGCCACCCTGTGCATCAGCACCATGTTAGTCTGTTCCTGCATCAATGTTACACATTACAGGTGGTGGCACAGGTGTCATCATATGCACAGGGTATGGTGTTTCTTTTCCAGAGCCTGTCATTGAGCCATCCAATCAACATGTAAGTATGTGTGTGTGTGAGGGACAACAGTGTTTGCATGGCCCAATGTTGATGCAATGTGTGTGTGTATGTGTTAGCCCTAGCTGTTTGTTTTATGTGTGTGTGTGTGTGTGTGCATGTACACAGTTTCAGCATGTGTCAGCCATATACAGGAAGTTGTGGGACAGTCACAGACCGTACCTGCCAGGCTGTACAGATCGTCATTACTGGCCATGGACACCCCTCCATGCATTCAACAATATTCCAGTCCTGCACCTGTCAATGTATACACATACATTCTTGGGATCTGTATCACAACCTGTGGATAAACGGGAGTCAGTAATGTTAACCTGATTTGCATAGTATTGTCAGTTAATACATAGTTATATGAGCCATACTCATCTTCCAAAGTAATAACCACTGCTGACTATTGCTGAGATGTGCACACGACCATTTAAAGATGCTGTACTATCATTGTTTTCAATGTCCCTTGTAATACCCAGCAACAAAATAACTTGTCACTACACAACTATAACCCAGGATCACTACAGTACACAGTATGTGCACTATTACAGAGCCATAGCAGATTTACATACATCAAAGGTGATCATGTACAGATAATGCAGCATATTCAATAGTGCTAATATCCACATACGTATCTATATCTATCTACATTACATATATATATATATATATATATATATATATATATATATACACACACACACACACACACACACACGTGGCAGGGTTGGGATCAGAACACAGACCTAACTACCATACCACACTACAGCATTACGCATTTACAGAACGCGCTACTGTGATTACTGAACACAGTACTCCCAGAGGCATACTTCTAGGTGGGTGACATCATCCGCAAAGGCAAAGACGCCGATAGGGAATGTATGTGACGTGAGACATCTAAAAGCATTACCGTGTCCCCAAGCAGCTGGAAACACACACACACACACACACACACACACACACACACACACACACACACACACAGAGGCACACACTTGGCAGGGCTCGGAGTCGAACATACACCTAACTACCTTATCACACTACAGCAATACGCATTTACAGAATGCGTTACTGAGATTACTGAACACAGCACTCCCAGAGGCATACTTCTAGGTGGGTGACATCATCCGCAAAGGCAAAGATGCCGATAGGGAATGTATGTGGTGTGAGGCATCTAAAAGTATTACTGTGTCCCCAGGCAGCTGGAAACACACACACACACACACACACACACGCAGGCACACACTTGGCAGGGCTGGGAGTCGAACATACACATAACTACCTTATCACACTACAGCATTACGCATTTACAGAACGCGCTACCGAGATTACTGAACACAGCACTCCTAGAGGCATACTTCTAGGTGGGTGACATCATCCGCAAAGACAAAGACACCGATAGGGAATGTATGTGGTGTGAGGTGTCTAAAAGCATTACTGTGTCCCCAGGCAGCTGGAAACACACACACACACACACACACACACACACACACACACACACACACACACACACACACGGCAGGGCTGGGAGTCGAACATACACCTAACTACCTTATCACACTACAGCATTATGCATTTACAGAATGCGCTACCGAGATTACTGAACACAGCACTCCCCGAGGCATACTTCTAGGTGGGTGACATCATCCGCAAAGGCAAAGACGCCAATAAAGAATGTATAGAGAGTGAGCAGTCTGAAAGCATATTACTGTCCCAAAGTAGACATAGACAAACACACGGCAGTGGTGTGATTGGGGCAACTAAATATCTACGGAGCACTACAACAACACTATATAGATACGGGACACGCCACAGACAGTACACCCTGCAAGACAGTCATCCAGTGTGTTCAATGTAGGCATCCATCGTGATGTTGAAAATGGACATCTGTTGCCTGGATGTCCACCATCGCTATACAGGATGTCAATGGCCATGCCCATACACAGAGGCACATCACCGACACAAGGTGTCACTGGCCATGCCCACACGCTTAGTATCACACGTCCGTTTGGAATGTACTGTGTGCCCATCTACACAATGGTGTACTGGGCATGCTCACACACAGCAGTTGCAAAGGGCCATCTTGCATGCACATGGATTCTAAACATGTAAGGGCGCAGTTTGGAATGTACTGTGTGTCCAACTACACAATGGCATACTGGGCATGCTCACACACTTAGCAGTTGCAAAGGGCCGTCTTGCATGCACACGGATTCTAAACATGTAAGGGCACAGTTTGGAATGTACTGTGTGTCCAACTACACAACGTCGTACTGGGCATGCTCACACACTTAGCAGTTGCAAAGGGCTGTCTTGCATGCACACGGATACTAAACACGGAAGGGCACAGTATGGTATTACTGTCCCCACGTACATGAAGGCCACTCACATGTATTGACCAGTGCACACTCAGGAGCCATCACAGATGTCTGAAGTGTAGATCACAGAGGTACACACCGCAGTCTACAATGTATCCCTCAGACATCACCATGTCGTTGGACCAGCAATACACAGCCATACATCAAAACAACACCGTGTGACTCATGACCAGTGGACTATACATAGGTGTACAGCAACTGTGCAGACTACACATGTACCAACAGGGTTCCATCATGTGTTATGCATTGCAATGATACCACTGTACATAACCAGGTCAGCTCTACATATACCAGGGGCCCTGGGTCTTACACAGCTGTGACAGATGACTGTCGCTGTACACCAACGAACACACACATGTTTGGATATGTCATACATGTAATTGCAGTGGATATGTGCATGGACCACACACACAGCACATATGAACATAGCATAGCTTTTGCTGTCCTCCGTGCAGACAAGTGGCTACAGCAATCATACGCATGCAAATGGAAGGTGGGTCCATGGCTGTTGAATGCTAACAGTACATGAGGTAGCAATGTTGACTGAGGACACAGTCCCTCTGTACTAGTTACCCATGACACCCATCATATCATACAACAGTCCAAGTGTTATGTATGTCAACACACATGTCCACCAATTGCAATGCATACAAACATGGCTACATGAGAGGCATGTAGGACCAACACACATGTACAAACTGTAGTGTGCATGCAACTACCATGCATGTGCATTAGCTGATGTAAGTAACTCACCTGTGCCTAACTACAACATGCATTTGCAATGCAGCCCCATCATTGACACCTGTATATGGTGACATACTGACAGTACGGTAGGATGTACATCAGGTATGGATGGATGTGTGTACATAAAGTGGTGATCAACCTGTGTAGATGGATATATGCCAGGGACGGCTCACAGGTGTGTCACACGCCATCCTACCATTACATGTGCAAACAGTAGGCTATGTTACTGTTACTTGACGGTGAAGACATAAAACCTACATAGCGGTCGGGTGTTACCGTCTGTACGTCACTTGACAACTGTAACACTTACATCCTCCTGTGTGCATATAGCAGCACAATTGCTGGACATAGCATTGGTACACATAATGTGGCCAATACTGCTGCATGTCTGTCAGACGTATCATCATATAGCAGGTGTATCATTCACAGTACTGTCATGTGTGTTTGCATGTGTGACCATATATGCCACATATGGTGGGCAATACATCCCAATTGTTACATACCCCTGTACACTGTTGTAGACATCTGTACATACTGCAGTGTGGAAAGCATGACATAGGCAGGTGTGGTGTGTGTATCACACACATCAGCTATCCGTATGTGTATGACATTTGTGGTCTCCACAGTGTGTGTGTGTGTGTGTGTGTGTGTGTGTGTGTGTGTGTGTGTGTGTGTGTGTGTATGTATGTATGGCTGTCTGGTGCATGGAGTGAGGGTGTATGCTACCATACAGAACACACAGGATCCCTAACCCCTCATGGTGATGCAGTCTACTACCCTGTTGATGCCATCGGTCTCAGCTGTACTGGCTACCTGTACATGTCCTTTCTCTGTGTTGCATCGTGTGGGTGCACAGTACTGTGAGGGTGATGACCACATAGGCAAGTGTCCCCAGCTCAACACTATGGGGTGTGCGTTATAGTGTTGTTGACCCCGTGAGTGTGGGCATGTTCCTGTAATGTGACAGGGTATTACTGCTACACAGTGAGGCCTCCTGCTATCAAGTGGCCTCTAACGTTATCATTGGCCAGACCACTGTGTACAACCCCTGCACCATGTCAACATACCTGTGATGTGACCAGGTATGGATGTCACATCTCTAGCCACTGTAGCATATTAAACTGCACACATGCTGCTGGATCAGTATATGTGTGGACATCTGTGGTATGTTAGACTTTCCAGCAGTCCGGTTGAGGCTACGTATAGCATGCTGATATTGCCATACGTGCTTGTGAGTACTCCACAGTTACACATGGGAGACTGCAAACACTGCTACCTGTAGGCACATGCAAGTAGACCATAAGGATGGAACCAGGGCATCATTACCAACATGCTGTAATTGCTGTTACCGAGACACATACTGTGAACATATAACAATGCATGCTACACCTGTACTACATGGTATGTCTGGCGTGTGTCAACAGTACACAACTAATGCAATATACATTTCTCACTATTCTTACACAACTAATGTAATATACACTTCCCTCACTAGTCGTACACAACTAATGTAATATACACTTTTCACTATTCTGTTCACCCTGTGCATCAGACCATTTGAGCATGTCCCTGCACCGACAGTGTGGATGATAGGGATGCGGCACAGGCTTCATCATATGCACAGGATGATAATGTTTGCCAGGGGCATAGGCTACACCAATGGGTGACATCATGTGTGTGGGTAAGGGCCGGTGATATGATTAGACATGTCTGTTCAGTATGCATGTGGGTGTTGTGGTGTCCTACAGATGTGTTTGCTGTGTGTGTGTATGTGTGCACACAGTTCTGCCTTTTGTGAGGCCTACACAGGGGTATTATTGACAGCTCGAGATTGTACAGACCAGGTTGTACAGCTCACTGTGTCCAGCCACGGCCACGTGACCTGTGCCTGCCAGGGGTTGCACAGGCACTACCAGGTGGAGGTACAGATTGGCTACTGTCCGATGACACATGTCCACTGGAACCTTGCCCCCATTGAGAACATCCAGGGCCACGTCCACGTGGCCTGCTGTGTCCTGGTGTGGACAGTGCAGCACTAGCTGCACTGCTACTGCTACCGGCACTATGGGAGCGGGCATGTGAGGTGGCACACTCACGTTGACCTGCACTAGGTGGTGTAGCTGGCCTACGTCCACGTGGCCTACTCCTCACTCCTACCAGATGTTCCAGCACAGACAGCTCACACTCGCAGACTGCCATGTCACGGTCAAGGATTCCGACCATGTCACCCAATCACCTGTCCAGAACATCAGCAATCTGCTGTTGAGCATTTGCCAATGCCTGGATGTTGTAATTTATGGTATGGATAGCAGCCCTCTGCAGCCTCTGCCCTTCTCTGTTCTGCTGTTCAGCACATGCCTGTGCCACCATTACAGTCTGGAACATGTGTCTGGTGATACCAGCTGCTGCGCTCTGTCCTGCAGGTGCATGTCAGCCAGAGGTCCTCCTATGAGCAGCACCGGCCACATGCCTGTGTGGCACATCTGCAGACATTACACTGACACCATGGTGTGGAGACACACCTTCTGTAGCCACCACACATTCCTGTTCCAAGCTAACAGACGCTGATTGTCCTTCCTCTATGACCACTGGTGATGCGGTATGTGTTGGCAGTAGAACTGTGTGCGGGGAAGAGGGGGACATAGCTGGGATGGCAACCATTGGCACAGATTCAGCCCCTGTCAACCCTGCCTGTACCTCATGCATATGTTCATCACTGCTAGTATCTGTGGGAACACAAACATCAGATGGACCACAGGAGGGTAATGCACCTACATCACCTGTGAATGCAAAGAAAGACTCTAAATTACAATCGACACACACAGACACAGACACACAGACACACACACACACACACACACACACACACACACACACACACACACACACACACACACACACACACACACACACACACACACACACACACACACACCATGCATGTGATTTGACAGACGGCATGCAGCATGCCTGTGATACAGCAGACGGCATGCAGCTCAGACATTACAAGTGTTAGTAAGCATACCCCCTGGGGTGCACACTACAGCAAGCAGGTGTCATATCAGTAGCCATGCAGTTCACACAATCATGGTAGTATGCATGCATCCCCATGATAAACCATGTGGACCAGAACACGATAACAGTACACATGGCTGATGTGACCTTGACATGTAATCTGCTGACGTGTGCATTAACATGCATACATGTCTGACACAATGGTGTCCTGACACATGTACAGCGTCATAATGGGCATCACATTGTGGTGTTGTCTGCATGCCCTACAGATAGAATGCATGTTTAGCAAATGTGCATGTGCATGGAAGGGTAGTGTGAGCCATCTACATTGCTCTACAATGTAAAGTACAGACACTGTGCCATTGCATGACATCATGAGGCATCTATATTGCTATACAGTGCATAATATGTACACATTGCATAGCCATAACTGCATGCATACCCATGACATAACTGTGGATTGTGACCCACGATGCTGAGGTGTATACACACCAAACCATGCTGTGTCATGTGACAGGTCACTGGAGGACCTACAGATGACACCCCTGCACAACAACTACAGAGTCTTAGCTGCCTGGCAACCATGTCCACGCATAGCGGACTTGTCAATTCACCATGTCCCACGTGACATTGATGTACCACACACACGAGGTGCACAGCTAACGGTGATGTCCTACAGCAGCAAGGGAAATGTACTGTATCTGTGGCCTGATGTGGTGTCAATGTCTGTGGAAGCTGTCCAGGTGACTACTGTCATGCTATGACACAGGCGTGATGTTCAACACATCTTATATGGTAGACGCCAGTGACACCTCCACTAGCTGTCCACAGGCTTTTAGGATGTCCAGTGTGCCACATCAACTGTATAATCGGTCAACTAAGGCTATAATTGAACCATGTGTGGACAATGTGAAATAGGGTGTATACACATCACATCTACTGTGTGGCTATGTAACTCTGGCCATTCCCCATGGCCATGTGTGCACATGTGTTGGACAAATGTGTGTGATGGATGTCTATCACAGATCTCTCTGTTGTCCCATATGACATACACCCATAGATGTCAGATATGTCACCATCCACAGGGCTATGCAGACAACAGGTTGTATGTGTGATATGTGGGGTATGGGTTATGGGATAGTTTGACATTATTGCAGCCAATACACTACATGTCTGGGACATGTCAGATGGCACATCACAATGTGTGCACCCATTGCAGGGGCATATACCACAATGGTGACTCCTGTGGGCTGCCCATATCACAGCTCACTGTGTGGTACTGTTTGCGTACCACATGTGTTGTTCCAATGTATAGTACATAAGCCTCCATTGTAGAACACCTCCACCATTGTATGCACAGCTGACCACACATGTAGCAATGACAAATACTGTGGTTTCATGTCGGTGTATAATTTCATTTGTATATATTGCACATGGGTGGCCTGTGTGAATGATGTATGATGCAACCTGTATATCGTGAATGGAATGAACATCAAGTGTACAAGTGTTAACTGGCCAGATGGTGGATAGATCTATGCTCTAACATGCCTGATACTGATGACAGTCTTACCTGCAATGGACTCATGTCTGTGCGGCACGCCAGAGGTACCTGTAGAGGGGTGATACAGCAGTATGAACATTATCCATGACTGTATGACAGCCACAGGGTGCACTGTGCATGTTAACACATTCGCCTGTACAATAGCATATAGTATGCACATGTGTGCATACACAGGGTAGCATACTGTAGTATGCAGTATGTGTGTCCACATACCATGCATATGTTGTTACATTACATAATGTACAGTGACAAATGCATGTTAATGGGATATAGTAGCCATATGTGCAGTACTGACTTACCAGGAAACTCCAGGCTCATTGGTTGGAAGACACCCACCTCCACGATGGCAGCTAGTGTTTGTGGATGCTGTTCTGAGAGTGTCCCCAGACTGGCCAGTAGCTCCTCAGTGTGTGTGCATGGGGGCTGGGTTGGTGGCCCACCACTTGTTCCACCTTGTTCCCTGGCAATTGCAGTGGCACACTGTTTTGCATGTTGTATCAGGTCCGTGCAGTGTCTGCTCACCTGCTGGTAGGTGCGGTTGTGGCCACCCACATCGTTCACCCTCCTGCGAAGATCCTGCCACAGGTCGTCCCACTGCTGGGCATGCTGTGGCACATGGCTGAACAACACCTCATAGTTCTCATGGAGATATGGGATGAGGACATCATCCTCCTGGCGGCTGTACGCTGGAAGGCGTGTACGAGGCATTATCTGTAAGAGATAATGATGGTGACAGGTCACAGTTTCAGAGATGCACAGAGATACTGCTGCACATACATTTCTATGACATCTAGTACATCTGCACAGTTATCTTTGCAAATCATCATGACACTGACATGACTGACATGTTTATGCCACACACATATAACACCCATTATGCATTGGATATCATCACCATATATGTGTGTCACCTCATTACAGTGTTCATACTCCATGTGAATGCTGTCTTGATGTGGGCATGTCTGCTTGCCTGCACTGGTGTTCTTACCTATCTGCACATGCCTGGATGTGTCCACGGTAATGCTGTTGAGATGCTGTGTATATGTCACATATCAACACAGACACAGCCTTAATGGACTTGAGCAGTGACAATGCACACATACACATGGAAACCTGTGCATGCATGTGTTTTGCAATATACATCTACACAGCACTGTACAGCTGTTCAACATCCTGCCATGGATCGCCTGTGTTACACATTTGATAGACATGGGACAATGGCTAGTCAGGCATCATTTGCAGGGATGGTTATCAACTATAGCATGATAGCATGTACGGGCAAGGTTTCCTAGCTGTATCCGACAGCCATTATGCCACTGCGAGGTGCATCAGTGCCACATTACTGATCCAGACAGGTGATACTACATCGACCATGCGGCCATCACACCACGTATGACAGGGATGACATGTGCAGCTTTGATGGACAGGGTTGCATGGTATGGCGGGAGTATGTCACATGTATGGCACAGGGATCTGTCCAGCATGTGGTGATCCTAGTATTAGGACGGTGGCTGTCCATGACGTATGTCTTTCAGATCAGGATATGGACATGTAGCATGTCCAACGTCATAGTGTAGCAAATGTCTTTATGCAAGGCAGACAGCATGCTGCATAGTGGAGGTGAGGATTGTGAAGGCTGGTATCGCCCATCCATGCATGGCCATTACCCCTTGAAGGTGATATGTGATCCAATATTGGTCACCCAAGTGCTGTGTATGCCTGTCCAATGATCTCCGTGCTCATGGATGGCACCCTGTCATGACATAGGTATCTCTTATGACTACCTAAGGGGCCTGGAGATGTCACCAAGTCAGGGAGGTGTACTGCACAGCACCATCCCTTACACAGTGTCCATAATGTTGACCACAGCCTAGGTGGTAGTTAATGGGTACAGGGATGTTCACCCAGCGGTGACAATGCTGATATCATCCATCAGAATGTGCACATATGTCACACACCTCACCCACACAGCCCATTCTGTATGTTGTTCACAACACTGAGACAGCTATCGCTCATAGGTCATAGCCATTCACATCCTTACATACACAGATGCCTGATATTTGTCTGCGTGGTATGGGATACAATGAGGGTGGAGTACAACACATTAACCCTGTTTTACTGTAGCTGGCACTGGTGTGATATGCACATGTCACTCTGGCACCTTTTGTAGTTGTGAGTCTGTCAACAGGCCACTGGTAGAACACTCCTGTGACATACAAAGGTATTTGTAATCAAACATCCGTACTGTCTTGTACATCTGTACTGCTAACATCTACATTGATAATGGTTCATGGACATGCAGACCATACCATACTCAGCAGGGTTATAGTGCGGTGCCACCAATTATGACTGTCGTCACCACTTGTGGGTTGATATTATCCAACACCCTATCTGTAGTGTATGTTCATGCTCAGCACTTGTTCAGAAATTGTGAGCATGTCATGAGCTACTGATTAATATAGCACCCATTCCACACCATTTCTCACAGGTACACTGTCTTTCCTCACATTTCCAGCTTGCTTACAGTATAACAGCTGTTGTACACATGTAACTCACATATCCTGTGAGACATGGTTGTATATACAGGCATGTCCAACTGTCACGTACCAGTGCTATTGCCTGTCTATATGATGGATATGTCGTACATGTGGCAATAGTGCAATTGTCTCATGTACACAGTCAATGCTCACCTCCTAACATACGACACTACAGCCTGTGGAAGATGCACATATGCAGCCCTGTTGGGGGTAATGCTGTCACCAACCCTGACTGCACCTGACAGTCATGTGGGGATGTGTAACATTCGCAACACACCCCACTTATCACATAGTCTCACATGATCTCCACCACAGGCCACACATACGAGGACAACTTGTGCAGTACCTCTCCATAATCTGTGTAGGCACCAAAGGCAGCCCCCATCACCAAATGCAACAACACCAACTTATAGCCCACAGACTCATGTGTGCCCATCACATAAAGCCAATAGGGTGTTATAACATACACAACACACCAGTCATAGGTGACTCTGTAGGCGGTCACACTGCTGTTCCACTCAGCAGGCTACACAAGGTGATAGTCACTTACATCTTGCTGTCGGGTAACTGGTTCTGCAACATAACCTATGCACCCATGCCACACCTCACCAGGTACGATGTGACTGTCATTCTCCATGTTAGTGTGACTACCCTGAGATGCAACTTCACAGACTACATGTGCAGTGACATGCAATAGGTCACCAGTCTTGTAGCCCTGAAGGTGTGGGCCAAGCCCTGGGGAGCATTATGTATCCATCCGGACCTGATACCACTGTACAATGACTGACTGTGTCACATCAACAGTTGCCTATGCTGCTGCTGTCATTCCACAGGCATCTGGTATCTGTCCACTTTGACTGACCTGGTCAAACAACACGATGCTTTGGCACAGATGACTTGCACCTGTCAGCCCTGGGAGTACAGATCACATACTGCCTGTCTTGCACAGTTTACAATAAAAGTCACCACCAGAATGGGAACTGGCAAGCAAAACATGGGGTCATGTGACGCAATACTTGACATATTCCTCTGTGACGCATGCAGGCAAGGCACACCTTATAATGCACCACTTCAATATCTCTGCAGTGACTGGGACCTGCCTCTAGGCTCTGCAGAGCACACCTGCAATGACAGGTTTTAGACAGACCATACCTTTGAGGCACGTACCTGGACAGGCACACCCACAGCTGAGGCGTTCCCATATTCCACTATGTTGTACACACATCCTGGCTAGTTAGTTAGCACAATGCAGCAGAGGTGCTCCACGTGCAACTAACTGTGTCCAGAACTGCTATACACATTGTAACAAGCTACGGATTCAACAACATACCCCATGGTTACCAGACCTCATTTGTTGGTGTACTGGACAGTAGGGCTCAGACAGCTACTACTGATGTGAGACTGACACTACCCCACACTTAACTGGGATAGCCACTCATGTACCGACACATTAGGCCAACGCTGTCCGTGAGTCATAACCTCCACTCGGCTGAATCAACCCATACACACCACCTCCAAGACCAACATTATCCTTGACATGAACACTACCAACATGTGACTGGTGTTCCACACCTGGGGTTATCCCCTCATTGGTGGATTCCGAACATATGCTAATCACCCTTGGTAGCCACATCCCGGCACCACACCCTTCACGGCATACACAGTACATGAGTACTACAACACCTACTACAGACGTCATATGACAGCGGTAGTTAACGTCATGGCACCCGTGCAGATGGACAATGCACATACAAATGCTAAAACATACCCCAGTGCACTTCATTAGCAAGTACATGACTGCATGGATCATGCTATTCCACACAGAGCCATGATGGTACCCACCAGATAACAGACGCCACTCTGGGGGTCAAGTTCCATGGACATAATTTACAACAACAGGTGGAGGCTGTTGCACAGTGGTGTACAATCCCATGGGTGGAGTAGCTCACTGGTCAGCCTCGGTAGGGCCACGGGATCCCTCATCACATACTCCAAAACTAGCTACGTAAACATTACTGCGACACATTCCGGGGTGTACCACAAGGCATTATGGTAGTATTTCAGTAGTCAATGGCAATACCCACATCTGCTCTCACATACAACAGTCACTCAGGAACATTACAGAACCAGATGATGTTGGCAACATGCTGGCGGATGGATTCAATGCTAACATTACACCCTCTCACTCACTACAGGGCCACAATCCATGCAGGAACATTGCTGTGTCCCTGTGGTCACACCTACACAGTACTGACCTGCACTCTATATGTCCTGGGACACTGGCCCCATGTCACCTTCCAAAATCCCAGGCTGTGATGTCCACAAACCTCTGAACGACATGTCTCCCCACTAGGCCACCATATTCAGTAATAGCCTTGTATCAGACATTGTGGCCCCTGAATGGCACACAGCAACAATTATCACACTCCACACAGGTGACGCCACAATGCACAAGTGGGACTATTGCCCTACACACCTGACTAGACTGTTCTGCATGGCTATGGGGCACATCATCATGGATGTCATTCACAGAGACATTGTTGGGCTCCAGTCCTTTGATGCCACCCGGGTTGGACTTGTTAGGGCCAGAACATGGCTCCTACACCTGGTGGACTCCTTTCATACAGTTACCAGGGTAGTTGATGATGGTACGGGGGTCCACACAGTCTACATTGTCCTCTCATTGCCTTTCAGCACCGTTCTCTGTTCTGGTATTGACAACATACACATCCACCTGCACATCATACCCTATGTCTCAGGATGTCATGCAATGTGGCTCATGGACAGGACACACACAATGAGGGTAGCATACCATAGTACCTACTGCATTTCAGTTACACTTAGCATACCACAGTCCTCAGTCATAGGGCCCCTCATGTTCAGTATATGCTTTCCTGAGTACAGGCTAGCACAGAGGGACTTTCCCTGCCTAGCTTTACAAACCACTGCATACAAAGTGCCATGATTGATCCACCAGCTGATACTGACTCCATCCATATGGGTGTTACTGTGACGGATACCTGATATGAATATCATGGCCTCAAGCTGCATGACACAAGGTGCATGAACATCACCTTTGCATTACACCATTCACCCACTGACTATCACATAGGTGGTAGTCCCCTACATACATGTCACATTGTACGTGTTCGTAGTACACACGTATGTCGCACCCACTCCTGTGATTACCATATTGCCACTGTGGTGTGGATATCCTTCTACATGGCCACACTTATCTGTACTGGGTGTATAGCTGGTACATAGGTACCCATTGTACCTCTGAACTCCAGACTTCTACACACATTCATGGGTACAACACCCCATTTAGGGTGTACCTTACACAACAGCTACAGCTTTACATACCACAACATTAACACACCATGACGTTTATTGAGCTCCGACAGTTAAAGTATGCAACTGAACTACAGACACCACGTCTGTACACATTTGCATACTACATACTCAGGGGTGACCTCTGCTGAACAGACAGGGCCCATGTCCACAACAATATTAATGGATATACTCCACATACGTGACATAAGCAAAAGCCACTGTGAGCAACATGCTCATGGATATGTGCACACATACAATGATGAGTGGGATGTGCTTGAGGGTTACATTCCCATACTGAACACTCACCATGCTTTGGAACATGATTCCTATGTACATCACACAGGGACACTCAGTAGCACTGTTCATGTGATACCTCACTTGGTGGATGGGAGACACATGTGTACCAGGGATCACTGCAGTGGCTGTACTGTGCAGAGGTGCAGGTAACACATGGCTCTGCTGTTCACAGGACACTACCCTAGAGAGGTGCCACTGGTGTGAACACTGTAGTTGTGCTTACACATAGACTTGCCAGACTGCATAGTACCCCACTATGAAACTGTGAAGCTATTACATGTCCTTTGTGCATGGTTACTTGGTAGCCCTTCCATTTAGATTAGCTATCATACTATTACAATGTCCCATGACTACAAGCCATATGTATCCTGTTATTGTATATTGTACATGCCAATAGACGATACCTTTGGTATGCATGATATGCCTGTTATGCTGTGTAGCATATCTGACATATCTACCTACAATACTATACATTACACATATTTTACATAATATCCCATAATGCAAAGCATACTTGCACAGCGGGACCACCTTAGACATGTCATTGTCGTTATATGCCCATACACATGCCTACTGTAACAGTATATCAACATATACTATCCCCTGCTATGGCACGTACTTGTTGGACATACCCTTCCACTGACGGCGGGTGGTATGGAATTGTTCTGTTTAAAGCCCTCATGTAGCATCCCTTGTGGTGTCTGTGATGTTTACCTTGTGGCCCACTGCTGGACGCACAATTTCTACAAGCGTTAGTATGCTCAGCAAGACATCACTACATCAATACCTTTTCCCACTTTATGCATTGCGGACACTTTTAATTAATGCAAACCAGGCTATACATACACTAACATAATTAATACAAAACATGCTATACATACACTTACATCAAGTGTTCTACATACCTTGTTATCGTTCCAGACTTTTTTCTCTCTTACACTGTTTAAACAGTTATATGGTATGAGCATACGGTTTGAATGCCTGGCAAGTCATCCTTATATACGTCGATACCTGTAACATGTGGTTTCCTGACACCAACTGGTGTTCCTGAGTGACTAATTACTTGCACATCAGCTGTGCAGCTACTCCATTCACCAATTACCCGGCAACAGTGGGGTATAATTGAATTCTCCACTTGGGCGTTGCCCATTTACCTTACCTTAGGGGAGACGGCCTGTATTGTGTTTTGTTGTGTGTAATTGCAACTGCTATGTGTAGAGACAAGTATAGTTTGGATTCATGTCCCCCATGGATTGTGTGTGATGGCTAGAGTATGTGGTTCAACATGTGGGTGTACCTGTCATCCCGACCATCTGATAATGGACTATTGCAAACAAAACCTGTAACATCGCCATTTGTTCCATTATACAATGGCTACAATTTTGCATGGTGCCTTTAATTGTGTCTCTCACAAGGTAAGTTAACGGTTCTGCAGATGTAATTGGCTGACTGGATGTTTGTGCTGTAATTACAGTCTGTATTGCTATAGTTTCTAGTGTGGGGGATGTCGGTGGGTGTACGTAGCATATACAGGTTTGTGGGGCTTGCATTTCTACATATTCCATATATATGTGTGTGGGCTCCTTCCCTAATTAAAGAGCTATCAGTTAGTAGACTTATGTTACGGGATTTTACATTGGGCCATTGTTAATTGGTTTCTATATAGTATGCAGGTGGAGTTGATACTTCCATACCTCCAGAACTGCAGTGATATGTAAAGGGATATTTCTAAATGACAGCTATCCCGTGTATTTCTGTCCCAGATATTTGCAGTCATTGCAGTTGTGTTGGTGACAGCACCTCTTTGCCATGGGTTGCCACCTTTTCATATGGCCATTGTTGGACACTTGCAGGATACACAACGGTGTTTACAGGCCGACACATAACCACGGTCAGTACACAGGATAGCACATACTTTTATCCGCAATACATACCTATTGTTGTGGGACTTTGGCTACTTATCATATTGCATGTAACATTTACATTTCTTACATACAGGCATAACTATTTCATGCAACTATTACATAATATATGGGACATAATGATGTCCTACAATCTTGGACAGTTGCCCCTTGTAATGTTTTATGTCAGGACACACCTGCCCAGGGAGGGGCTGTCCCTCCTAATGTGGGACAGGTGGTAACCATATGCCTACGGCTAGCTATACCCACACCTACCGTAATGATCTACCTCCGAGTTGGCACTAACAGACACACGATGCGGACACACACACACATTACAGTCACACAGAAATGCACATGGCACCCTCAACACACACATACACAGACTACAGCACTCACAAACATAGTTGAACACAGTACCTACGTGGACCGCAACACCGGCAGCGGTAACTAAATGTCCCTTCATATCGTCATACTATTACTCACGGTTCTACTGTTCCGGTACTGTGTTCTTTCGGTCTTTCAGCCTCGTGGTTACGCGTGTCGGTACGTGACACATTCCATAGTTGACGGTATCCTATTTATTTGTACATCCAAGGTGTTATGAATGTCGTTGACCTATCAATATATTAGCAGATATCAGTGAATCCGTATATATCAACATATATCACTCTATCGCCCTTTCTATCTGTATTTTATATATGTATATATGTATATATATATATATATATATATATATATATATATATATATATATATATATATATATATATATATATATATATTATATATATATATATATATATATATATATATATATATATATATCTGACAGGAAAAGTGACAGGCAAGCTACACCTTTCATTGAGTACTTGTCGGTGTATACTGTTTCCTGGACTCCGCACGTTTGTGTCTGTACCTGTCACATTACACACCTGTCGTCGGTTAGGGTTACCACCTGTCCCACTTTGCGAGCGACAGTCCCTCTTTGGGCAGTTGTGTCCTGCAAAATATTTGTAAACATGGCAAATGTCCTGAGATTTTAGGACAAACTTATTTCCTATAGTTTATGTAATAGTTGCATAAAACAGTTATTCTGTATCTGAACCACCTATATGTTATAACAAACAGAATAAGTAACTAAAACATTACAAGAATAAGCTTTTATCTAGGCAAAACAGTGAAGTTCTGATTTTCGTACTGACCGGGTGTATGTGTCGGCCTGCAGACATCTGACATATGTCCCACATTGGTCATTTGAAGAGGTGGCAACCCGACCGTAGGTATATCTTGGCTAGCAATAGTGTTAGGTGATTGTATACATGATTGCATGTTCTACTCCTGGCAGTGGTCGTTTCACCCTTCAGAGCAGGCGCTATTAGTACAGGGGTGAATAATGCTGGTTTCACCTGTTCTGGACATCATTGACCGTGATCTGCGTGATATTCGGAGAAGCTTAGCCCTGTTTCACGCATATCCGTATAGTCATATTTAAACATCGCTTACCAGCAGTGGGCAACATATATTCCCGCTAACGTGTGTTAAACATGATCTGATGACCTGCATTCGACATGCATTACTCGTGCCTTCGGGATTACGTTACATCCCTTGCAGGACGTGGGACCGGGAACATGCACGACGGTCACTGCATTTAACACTTTGACATCTGGGATTTGTACTCGTGTTATGTCATATTGTATGTGGAGTATACTACAGCTGTTACTCCATACTGCACTCACATGGGTAACTCAGTTAGTTTACATATTGATGAGTCCAGTTAATGGTATGTCCATGTGATGTTTACTGGATGTGCTCCGGCATTGGGTATGTATATCACAGTGAGCCGCACACGATACTGTGCTACACCTTCAAACGACCGTAGGTGGAGCATGCTGGGGTGACGAATACCTGTCATAGGTACACCCCATGCCTTGACACAACATGCATGATTACATTATGTGGAGCCCCTCATTAACGCAGCAGGGAATCTGTGCTGAGTGCGTGCAGAACAGTGCTTACACACATGTGTTCCTGTGATTGCCTCTGCTCCACTAAGTGACGGTTGGTTACTCGATGTTGTGGCGACAGCAGACACTGTTTGTCCCGTTTGGTGTATGGCCTCTGACAATCGGGCATGTATCTACCGATGTACCTGGGAACCTATACACACAGCACCAACAAATGCTGATAGGCGGATGTACTGTTCAGGTGTTGACATTCCGTGTTCCAATAGCTGTTGTGTGTACAATGTTTGAGGGCTGCCTATGTAGGATTCACACAGTGGGCCACCTATACATTACAATTTACAGGTGGTAGTGTTTGTGTGCCATCCATTTTACTGTGTGTGCAGGTGGAGAGGTGTGTCAGTCCATAGGGGCCTACACTGTCAGAGTATGTGTTATATGTTCCCTCTTTGCCAAGGCGTAGGCATATTGGGAATGCCTCCGCCTGCCTACTGGGACTGGCACAGTGTGTTCATGGTCTGAATCACTCTGTGCCTGTGATGGCCTTGGCAATTACAGTGGGCTATGAGGACCTTCACCATTTTGTCCCTGCTGCAGCTGTTTCCGCAGGATCATATTATGTAGCATGGCACATACTATGAAGATGTGGGCACACGTGCCTGGAGAGTACTGCAAGGCTCCACCAGATGTGTCCAAGCACCGGAACCGTGATTTCAGCATCCTGAACACACACTCTATAATGATTCTGGTTTGTGCGTGTGCCTCATTATGGCATTCTTGCATGGGTGTGTGTGCATTTCTGATGGGAGTCATCATCCATGGCTCCAGTGCATAGCCAGCATCCCCCATAAGGTGGCCATGTGGGATGTTCCCCCTGACAAATACCTGATACAGCTGTGAGGCATGCCAGATATGGGAGTCATGGTAGCTTCCAGGGCTGCCAGCACACACATCCATGATAATGCTCTGGGCATTTCACATAACCTGGCAGTTGATGGAGTGGAATCCCTTGTGGTTTATGTAGCTCCTACCATGCTCACTGGGTGGTGACTTGATATGTATGTGCGTGCAGTCTATTGCACCCAGTACCTCCGGGTAGTGTGCCACACAGTGGAAGTGATGCATATTGCTGGCCAACTCCTCCTGAGTTCGGAGGAAGTATATATGCTCATTGGCATGTGGTAACATGGCATCCAGGAACTGGTGTAGTACCCTGGATGCCGATGCCTGTGAGATCCGCATTATATCTCCAGTTGGCCTTTGAAAGGTACCTGTGGCTAGTATTTACAAGCTTACACATACCTTCGTGTCCACTGGGATGGGTTTCCCTCTGTTGTTTCTGGTTCTCAGGCGTGACCGGCACAGCTCCACTATGTGCTGTAAGATGTCCCTGTCCACCCTGTAATGCTCTACTTTCTCCAGATCATGTAGCGCCTGGTAGGTTACCCTTGGTCTGAACACTCTTCTCCTCCTCCAGGGCCTGCGGTGGTTGTCGGCATCATCCTCCACAACACCGTCAGCCTCTAACACATGCTGATGAATCACAGCCATGACAGCTCCCAACATGTACTTTTTAAAAGTTCCCCGTGTGTTTACACCTGTGGTGCAGTGTTTGGGAATACACAGGGGTGTGTAGAGTGCTTTCACACTTTATAGTATTGTGCTGTGAACACCGATGATGTCATAGGGTGTGTATGTACGATCGTAGCTACAGGATATCTTATGTGTTTTACTACCGGAACTACTACTGTGGTGCCTTTGGTGTTGAATTACATTTGCTGCCTTGGATTACCTCTTGACCTTCCCATTACATTTCTGCACGTTTCACCTACCATTTTCTGGCATGCATCCAGCAGCCTGCTTTCATTTGTACTTTCCTAGACCTGGCTTATCTTGCGTAATGTGTTCTATTGCCAGTCTACTGTAGGTTTGCTTTGCTCTGCTATGACAGATCTCCTATCTTTGCAATCCAATGCCTCCCCTCCTTTTTTTGCAATCCAATGCCTCCCCTATCCTGTTTTTCAGGTTTCTGCAAGCAGACTTGTCAGCTGCCATCAATTGGCCGCCGTGAGTTGATTGGTGTTAATTGCTCAGTAGTACTCCAATTACCCTACTTTGACATTTCCTTCTTTTCTTCCCCTGACCTTCCTGTTTGTGCTATTGTTCGCAGCGCGTGCATCCGCTTACCGGGTTTCGGGCACTTTTTCATCCCCGTACACATGCGCTTTCAGGCACCATATGTACTCTCAGCTAAACAATTCTATACCTTCCTCCCCACCCCTGTCCTGCAGCTTTGCTTAGCAACGGTCAGGCCACATTTGCATTGCTCCAATGTGCTTACAACTATGGTGGCACACCCCTCTGCTGATGTCATGTATCTCCTCTGAGCCACTCCTCGGTGTTATAGCACTGCGCCGTATGGTACATCTTTCATCTGGCGGGATGTTTGCGGTTTAGTATTACCTGCCTCATTTGCATGGCATTGACTACTAATTCATAGTTACCGCGCCAAACACTGTCGCAGGCTGTTAGCAACCCTTGCACCTTGGTTGTGGTGTACCATGCCTACCATTGCGTATTATGGTGAAATCCTGATTTGCATTACATTGCGATTTTATGACATTTGTATATATTTTCTGTGTGTTCCTGTTTGCACACACATGCCCTGCGGTTGTACTGTGCGTTACTGTGGACATGACATTAAATGTTGTTTTTTACGTGTTGTGCATCTTTTCTTATGCCATTGGCTGTGTATTTAGCCATTGGCATATGTTAACTTCGTAATACATGAGTCTGGTCCGCTTCCATAGCTCCGATGTTCTGTCTGGGAAAATGTAAATCGTGTTTTTTGGTTTACATTTCCGTGGGCTTACCCTACACCTGCACCACTTCATGAATCGCTGTATGCCTTCATTTGCATGGTGCGACACTGCGCATGGGGTGATTAGCATACCTATGCCGAGGGCTGTGCAGTTCTGGCATACGCCGGTAGTGCACGTGGAACTGGATCGTACCTGAATCACTCGACGGCCATATTTGGCATTATTCCGCCTACGCTACGCCTGCGCCTGGTGCAAGCTTCATGAATCTCGGGGATTATTTATTTAGCTTTTGTTGACCAGGTTAGCCCCACTAAGCTTTTGGGCTCTTTTCATGGAAGACCCCAGGTGGCATTTATATTGACTATGGAAAATCTGGCTAGGGCACCAGGGACATTATCCTACTCTTACTGATACATCTAGTAGGATCCTTTACATTCACCTGAGCTACAACCAATTCAGGCTGAAGGAGGCACTGTTTAACATATCATCCAAAGGATGGGGAGAAAGAGAGAGCGTAGTATTAGTGCAGACCAGAAGAAAGTTCTAGACAACTATATGTTTCAGCACTTACAGAAGCAGTACATATTACAACAGGAATCCAGTTATTGTTGCTAAATAAATTCTGCCAAATGTTTCAAATAGTATAGTAAGCTAAGCAGGCATTTAAGAAATCTGCAAAAAAAAGTAGAACTCAAAAAGCAGCAAACTAAATAAAAGTAAAATAATCTTGTGGGTCCGTAGATAAACTTTGGCACAAGTGCGTAGCAGCAGAGCATTTTAATTTTTTGGTACTTTTCTGTTATCGGGGCAACAAGTACTTCCTGATTTCATTTTGTTTTCATAGGACAGTCTAGGACTAGATAGATGGAAATGAAAAGTGATGTTCGTCAGCCAAATGGGAAAGAAATGAAGCAGCGTGGGAGTGCCTAAATGTATTACAACTGGTAACAAAGTACAGAAATTCAAGTATAAGAAAAATGTAACAGTTCATAAAGAGAAAAGATTATAATGCATTCGTTCCACACACTCGCATGCGCACTCACTTCTAGGCATATTGAAAAGGCAGTGCATTACAGGTATATGTTAATTAAAGACCACTAAGACCACTATAGTCTATTTAATTAATTGGGGGGGGGATTTGACTATTGAAACTGCAATTTATATTAAAAAAAGGTATGTGCAAGTATTTTTTTTATTTTCCATTTTACCCTGTTTCAAAGCATGCCCATGGCATTTACCTGCCATTTCGCACAATCTGATTAATATGTGTCCCATGTACATATACCTCTCGACTCTCTCTTGATGTCGGCTCACACCCCTCCTCATTCCCTACAACTGGCGGTTTTAGGAGAAAAGTGTGGTCGATCACATTTAATAAATAGCGACAATCATTTGAGTTATACACTTGTTTTAATCCGAATAATGCATGCTAATTCTCTTCCTATTAAACACTGCCTGCATGCATTATTCGGAGTAAAACAAGTCTATAAGTCAAATGATTGCTGTTATTTATTAAATGTGATCAACCACACTTAATAAATCTGACAGGAAAATGATCAACATTATAATGAGCGCTAGGATTCCAAACACTCATTATGATTGTTGTCCGATAATGGAAAAGTACCATTTTTTTTAATTTAACATTTGTTGACCAGGAAAGAACTTCTTTTCAGTGGAGGCCCAGGGAGAAACACTCCAGATGCATGCCTTTGGAATGTGGGAGGAGACCAGAATACATGGAGGAAACCCACGTGAATGCAGGCAGGACATGCATGCTCTGCACAGAAGGCACCCCAGCCAAGAATCAAACCAGAGAACCTCTTGCTGTGAGGCATCAACCTTAACTGCTGCACCACTGTGCTGTCTATCATAAACCTAACATATGGCACAGTTTGATCATTTAGTTACAGCACGTGAATACAGGCAAGAAAATATTACCATGAATCAGCTGAGTTTTATAATATACAAGTCCACATTTATGGATATCCACAGATTGCTTACTAAGTGAACTGGGAACAACAGTCAAATTTGGCAGGCCACAAATCCCAACAGTCCAACAGTGATAGTGCATTCCATATACTCAAGAACAGGATCATGCTTTAAACACTGTAGATATAATAGATAAATAAAAAACAACTGCTGGTGTTCGCTCCAATTACCTTGTTTGTTATAAAAACAAATGTCCAACAATGTATAAGTAGTCCCAGTCTATTCAGACCAAAAACAAGTTGAAAACACGACTTTGCAGTCCAAGAATAAAAACGACTATGCAGTCCAACGACAAAAATACTAAAGGCTCCAAATAGTATTAAAAGTCTATTTTATTGGATCCACAGGTGGACGGTTAGCGCTTTCGCAATAGATGCTTTGTCAAGCCAATACATTTTCTTTTTTAAAAACAAACAAGGTAATTGGAGCGAACACCAGCAGTTGTTTTTTATTTATCTGTTTTACTCTGGCTTTGGTACTGTTGGTGTTCCTAGCGACACGGTGTGCAACAGTTTTTACTTTTATTTTTGTTATATTACTGTAGATATAATGCTTAGTGTTACAAGCCTGAATCAACCTGAAAATGCTGTTACCTGACAGAAAAGACTATATTCAAAAAGAAGGATGAATCACAAAGAGTCCAGCAGAAAGGCAGAGGTTATAGGAGAGTGGAGAAGGGTGAGCATGCAACTTATTGTCACCAGGCCAAGTTTATACTGTAGCATATATGACAAACAACTGCTGCAAAACAAATAAAAAAAAATAGCACTAGACCCAAAAACTGGAAAGTAACAATACAGTTACATGGATGTGTATGCAGCTGGAGGACTGGTTTATGATTTGGAAGTTTTGACAGGGCAGTTCTACAAATAAGCATTCATCCACTGGAGTACACTGCACTGACAAGAGAAAGAGATTCATTTTAGTCAAAACGAGTATTTCCCTTTTGTCTGAAGCTGTGCGACCTGGAAATTAGTGTATTTAAGTTTGATGGGAGGTGAAGCTTTCAGCAATGCCCATGGCCATCTTTTTTTTATAATTGAATTATGTCATGGACAAATTATTTAATCATTGTTATAGAATTTCAGTTAAAAAATTTAAATTCATAGACTAGTACTGAAATCTCATTCAGATACATATACCTTAACATGGTGGATTTCACTAAAGATTTAACTAATAGCTAGAAAGGCAGGAGCTCTTTTGCAATGGTAGCATTCAGGCCCAGACTCCCACATGTCAAGGATACCTAAAATAACTATAACTAGATAATTGCTGTCAGTTTCAGTGGAGACAGTTTGACAAAACAAATAAATAAAGTTAGTCACTTAGTAAGCTGACCTTCCAGACATCAAGGTAAGTAGAATGAAACTGGGGGAGTCATTAAAGCCAGAATGAAGGAAGAGAGGGGGCAAGCAGATAGAATCGGGTGAATACTACCCATTATTGCATGTACACAAGATAAAATCCACCAGATTAACAGGCAATGTAGCAAGAAAGGAAAATAGAAGATATATATCATATATATATGCATATCTGTCTATCTATATAATGTCTTCTGTACATTTAAACTATCTACTATGTAGGAGGAGATAAAAGTGGAGGCGTCTTGATGTTTAACAGGAAATGTCTCACAGCTGGTTAGGAAGCATGATGCATTAGAAATTTTCCATGTCCAACTCACCATCAGTAAAGTCCCTCACCACATTATAACCAGCTATAGAACTCCCTCTATGATTCAAGATAGATAGTCACTGTACCTACTTACAAGAACTGATGTCGCTAAGCATTAAACCTAATACCATTTTCCTGGGTGACTTTAACTATCCAGCTGTAGATGGGGAAATCCACACCACCATTACTGCATAAGCACAGAGATTCCTGGAATTTGTTAATGCAAATGTCCTAGAACAACTAGTGAGAGTACTCACTAGGGGCAGTAACATACCTAGGGCAGGGCAAGAGGGGCTACTGTCCCAGATGCAAAATGTTGTGGGGTGTGATCAGCCCATCCAGATCACTCTTTAACGCAATGTGAGCTTTTAAAATCCAGTATTGCATTTGTGGTCAAACCTGAGCACTTGTAGCATTCTGTGTGTTGTTTAAACTGTAGCAACTGCTTGCTATATTGTAGCAAGCAGTTTGCTACAATTTAAAAGTATTTTTTTTATCTTAAACCTAATCTGATCTCTTTAGTTTTCTGTGCAGGCAGGATGTAAATAGTAGATTATTTTTAAATAAAATATGTTGAAGGAAGGTTGGGGGAAGAGCACAGAAATGGGACCCGAATGGCTGGTGCAGGGTGGGGGGAGGGGCATGTCATGTATCTGGCCACCTGGCTGGCATGCCTGTAGAAAGAATATTCATTTTTTTGTTTGTTTATCCTGTGGGGTGCGTAGATCTAAGTGTAATAAGCCAATCACTTTTTTAAGGGCAAAAATGTCCTTGGCCTTATTTTCTTAATATATGGGTGAATCATGTTCCACCCCTTGCGTATCATCTTCCCTCATTAGGTCAGACTATAAAACGTTTTCCCTTGAAATAAAATTGAATACTAAGATCCAAGCACTCCACAGAATGTTTAGAAACTTCTCCAAGGCAAACTTCCTACATCTAAGTGATACCCTATCAGGTTTAAATTCCCCCCAAACCCATTAAACTCCACTGAATATGCAGAAACGTGCACAACTTACTTGTACCAGCATGTCAACAACTGCAGTGAAGCAGCTATACCTTGTAATAACAAGTACAGGGCTAACCACAAAAACAAACCTCCCTGGTAGAACCAAATATAAACAAGCTTTCCAATAAAAGGAATAGAATCAAAGCCAAATATTGGAAGAGCATGCTAGATTCATCATTGTTAAAATAAGTAAGCAACTTAGGAATTTACTCTAAACCACAAAAAGCAAGTTTTAGGCAAAGATGACCACCCATGCCAAGGGCAATCAAAAGGCTTCTTTAGTTATGTCTGCAGCCTCAAGAGCTCTCTGTGGCAATGTGCTTAGCTGATTGCAAATGACACCACCTATACCAACATCAAGGACATAGCAAACCTATTAGCCAATACATTCTGTTCTGATTCCCCCCTGCCCCTCTATTATTTCACAACATATTCCAGTAACTGCCTTCATGCAGGGCAAAATCATGAATGCACTGTCAAAGGCCAAGAATACTGTATCAATTCCAGGATGTATCTTGAATAGCATGAAGCATGATTGGATTGCAGCCCAACAACACTGTTCAAATCCCTACATAAGGCAGGATCATCCACTGACCTGGGTAATCACTGACCCATAAGTTTGACCGGCCTCATTTCTAAGGTTATAGAAAGACTCATTATGGAATTACTCAGTAAGGATACCACCCCAGGAAATTACCACATTGACAATATGCCCATAGAAGTTGACCCTCTAGTTTGGGATTAGGGAGCATATGTGGACAGTGACCAAACATTCAACTAACTTGTGTCCACAATGGTAAGATAAACTCCTTCTATACTGCACAGTTTATAAGCAAAGGGATATCTTCCAGGTCCACTGATGTTATTGTCCCCATTACTCTGTCAGGCCATTCACTGAGTACAATGCTCCCTTTGGCATGTATCTGGCCAGGCATATGCAACAACTTGAATGTCCACAAAGGTTCCATAAATAAAATATAAGGGCTAAAACATAAACCCAATATGGAGCACTTCAAAGCACTGTCATTGTATTCTGTATCCTACCGACTGGTAAGAGGGGACCCATGTCTATCTTACAAGGCACCCTCTAACCCCAAACAGCTGGACATTCTGCATATTTCCAAGTCAAATGGTATCAGAAATACTTGTCTCAGGGACCTGAACCTCTTTTGTAGCTTAAACAGAATGGTTTGGTAAGACACTTCTATTTCTCAGATCTTACCACTACCACAGAACAGCCTTCACTTCCATGTAATACAAAGTTCATCCCTGTCCCTATTCAAGCATAATGTGGATATATGGATAAGAATGAGGAAAGTTACCCCAACGCTACCCCAGTACTATATGTGGACAGAGGCAGTACCGACACACTCTTCATACAATTTAGCGCCTACAAAAAAATTACTTGCATGAAAATGCAAAACTGAAAATTTGAAATTCAAATTATAAAAAAAAAAAAAAAAAAAATCAGATCAGATGGTAATGGAACAAAGAAAAAAATGAAGAAATTGACATTTAACAGTGACTCAAGAGGTAAGGGGACAAACCAAGAAAAACATTTCCAAGACCAAACAGTAAAAATGTTACCAGCGTAAAAGGATTGCATGGTCTTCCATTTCAATCACTGCTGAAAGACTAAGCAGGAACAGAAGAAGTAATTTCACCAATCTGTTGCAGAAGAAGTCATTCTAAACCCTAGTAAAGACAATCTTGTTAGAGTGTCAAGTCCAAGGCTGGGACTGACATGAATCACAAAGATGATGTCTCTTGACATGAGAATCAAGTTGTGTGCAAACTATCTTTGTTAAGTACCTTACTGATAAATTCAAGATTTAAGATAGGGCACTAACTTAACAAATCATTACAGGTAATTTATTTATTTATCTATTTATGTATGTATGTTTAATGAGGTGAACATTGAGTTATTTAAAGATGAGAGAAAAACCTCAGTCTTAAGTGTGGAAGGAAAATTCTGGTGGTTAATATTGTCTAAAAAGATATAATGAAAAAGCAAAAGCCCTGTTTGCTGAGTGATGGAACAAACACAAAGTCCAATGTAAAAGAAAAAAATGTTTCAAACACTAAAACCAAGGAGAAGACAAAATCCAATAAAAATCCAAGTAATAATCCAAATGAAGTTCCACAGAAATTTGTATTGCATAGGTGCAACTTCTTTTACATTGTCTAAAAAGAGTACAGTAAGGCAAAGGGTCCATTTCAAATCTAGCATATTGTAAGCTTTAAACTAAGAATACAAATCAAAGTAACACAGCAGTCAAAACTGATCCCAACTCAAGAAGATAGTATAATTAAAGGGACAACCATCAAAACCTATAGATGTAGCAAATGGCTCAAGCAATCTGATGGAGGAAAGCATAGCCGTGAAGAACTGAGTGGCAAGTTCACACGTCCATAAGCATACTAGGCAACTGACCAAGAAACTCCTTAGGTACCACAGCAGTTTACTTATCACCTCCTTCCATGAAGGAGTTAAGGGCCAGACTAAGGGTAAATTTGCAGCTACCCATCAGTTTGTCTAAGATAAGAGGGTGAGGGGGCTATGTTATCTTATGCAGAGTCAAAATTTATTCCAAAAGTAAGGTATCTTTTTGGAGAGGTGTCAGCCCTGCCAATAGGTTCTGGATAGATTATTATGAAAGTTTAGGTCTCTATAGCAGGTATTTTTGATGCACTCAGTTATATAAACATGGGAAAAATCAAGCAGGATATGGTCATTTGCATTCTTGTAGGCCAGGAAGAGATCACAAGGTAGGAGTCTATAAGAAACAAAATAGAATAATAGAGCTCATAGATGCCTTGTATAGCTTACAGAGAATATAACTGACTTTTATTTTTGCGAGGAAACATTGTGGTTTTCCTAGTTAAACAATATGCTTATATAAATACATGCCAAAGGGAGCATTATACTGTATGTCTGAGTTCCAGGCCTTAGCAACCCTGTACGAGTACAGATAATGCCCAGCAGATTTCATAGTTCATGGACAGGCAAGAGTTTTTAGTCACTGGATTGCAATTACCAAGTGGGAACATAGTTTTGTGGAATGCTTTTTAGTGCTGGACAGGCACATGGTTGTTGGATAACTTTATAGGTGGTAAGAAGCTGCATATATATTAGTTGATGAGGCAGCTTCAACCAGTTTAGGCTTTTTAGTGGTATACAGTGGTGGGTTCTGAAAGAGGTATTTGCTGCAAATTGAGCAATTTTGTTATAGCATTGCTGTTCAAGTTTCCATTTTTGAGATGCCTGAAGGTTAGTAAGGATGGGAGCACCATAAAAAAGAGTCAGGAAGAGAGAAGTAATGGCAAAAGTAGTTTTAGTTGCATCTGTGAGAAAGTTTTTGGCTCTGTAATTTTTTTCAAGAGAGAGGGATTTGGGGAAAATAAATAATAGTTTGGTCTTTTTTGGGGTTGAGCAGGAGGTGAGTTACAAAGCCATGTTTCAGTGGCTTCCTGAGAAATTTCTTGGAGGTGTACCATGTTATCAGATATGCAAATGAGGGTGGAATCATATGTGTATTGTATTAGGGTGGCCTGTTGTGCGGATGTATAAAGGGCGTTGGTGAAAATGTTAAAGAGGAGGAGACCCAGCATAGAGCCTTGTGCTACACTGGTGGTGACCTGGAGATTAGGAGAGAGCATGGAGTTCCATTTTACTGGCTGATACCTATTCAGCAGGTAGCTTTTGAACCAAAGAAGGGTGGTCTGAGAGAGACCAAGTGAGGACATTTGAAGTTGCTTGCTGTGACAAACTGTGTAAAAAGGCTTAGACAAGTCTGGAAATAAGGATGAGACCAGTTTGTCATTGTCTCAAGCTTTATTGACAGTATCTATATTGGTTAGAAGGACAGTGTTAGTACTATGGAAAGGATAGGTTCAACCATTCTAAACCTGGCATTGTATTAATGACAAATGACAACAGAAGCATGCAGGAGTTTAGATTGGTATAGAAATCAGTGATATAAGTGGCCATTTTAGCTATGGAATCATGACAGGGTGGGAAGCTTTTAAATCTCATTACATTAGGTTCATAGGTTAGTACTAGACTAACTGCCCTTGTGGACCATTATAATCCTAGCCAATTATCCCATGTAAGAAGCAAACCCTGCACCTTTTGTCTGCAAGGCAAACACCTTAACCATTATGCCAACCTCCCACCTGTTTCAGTTCAGATTCAAAGTTTACATAACTCTAAAGACAATAATTTCTGAGTGGTAATACAGGCTGGGCTGCATATAGTGTCACCACTCAGAAAATTGTGACCAGTCAGTTTCCAGCAGCAGAGATGACCTTATATAAAAATGGCTGCCTTCTTCTCAGAGATTTCTGGTAAAGTGACCTCATGACTAAGTGGGACTAACCCATTCTAAAAATAAATAAATAAACAGACAAACAAATAAATAAGTATAGTGTTCTTTCATCCAGATTAAACCTATCCTCAAAAAGACAAGACCATGTTACTTGCAGAAAATCCTTTACCAGGTCATTTTTATGACACAATGCTAAGGCTCAAACCCTAGATTAAAAGTCAAAGCATAAAATCTCCATGACAATAGAATAGAAAAGAAAATAAATGGTAGAATAAAAACACTAAGATATAAAAAGTAAACTAAATGATTAACTTAAACCTAATTGTGAAAACAGTGGGAAGCAACCAAGAAAAAATAACCATAGGATGCTCAAGTATTGCTGCCAAACATCTCAGTTCTTCAATGCCAAAGCAGACTGCCTTGAAAATAAAATAAAATTCAAATAAGTCCTATTAAATAAGCAGTGAGATGCAAGACAATTCCATTAGGCAGTCATGATAAAGATGATGTTACAAAGTTACACCAGTAAAGTCCAAAGAGACAAAAGTATCATACTAACAAAAGGTCATTTAGGCATCAGGACAATCACCTGAGTTACATGGGGCCACTGCCAGCACCACTGATCCAAAAGGGGATGGCTAGTCATGATACTAAAGGTAGAAGGTTCAAGCCCTGTAGCAGAGCACAATGGTGCAATGCAACCAAATGGTTCCAATAGAATACTGGTACCAGTAGAGATCCAGGAGAAAAGTAGAAACTGAAAATAAAAGTTAGTTTCCAAAACGGCACTATGTTACAATAGGAGGTAGTTAAGCCAAAATCAAATCGCTGAATGTCAAACGTCTGCATCCACAATAGTAAAGTTCCAAGAATAAAATACTTCAGTATGCAAATGTAAAATTTTATATGGAAAGATTGTGTTATAGCTACCAGCACAAGTGTATGCCCCAGTAAAATATCATAACAAGCAACATGGCTTTAGACCCCAATGTAGCACAGCTGCAACCATGTATCTGCTCCCCAATGACATCTATAACCATTGTGACAATGGCAAGCTTATAAGTGTCATATTCATAGACCTCAAAAAGGCTTTTGAGAGAGAGATGAACATAGCACACTAATGTACAACTTTAAGAAAATACATTCCTATGATAAAGTGTGTAAATCACTTTGGAGCCATATTTTAAACAGAACATTCATTTTTGAAAATGAAGACTTAAATTTAAACTCAAACCACTTCCCATTTTCTAAAGATTTGCCAGAATGATCCATACTCAACTCTGACCAATTCTGTTTATTTATTAACAACCTGCCATGAACAATGCCTGCCTTGACTATCATACTATATACCATCAATGTTACAACATTGTCATAATAAGACCTTCTTCCTCACAAACTCAGCTAAATGAGTTGTTGCATGATGCTGCACTAATCTGGATCTAGATACAGACTAACAAGTTAACTTTCAATACTAGGAAATTTACATCAATACTTTTTTGGAACCAGAAGAAGGTTAACATAATCTTCTCTACTTCACCCCTTTGCCCCCCACTTTATGTTTTTCACCCACCCCAGCAATCATTACATTTCATGACACAGCAAAATATGTAGACCTTACTTTAGACCATGTCATTCCTACCCCATTTGGAACTCTTATTGACCTTTGGTTTGACAATGGGATTTTTAACCTTAGTAGCAGTTGGCAAACTCATTTAATGTGTTTGCTGAGACTTTCAGTTTAGTTCTCACCAAACATTGAACAAGCAACATTGAACTCCAATCAAAAAAGTGCTCAATCAGCATAATGTAGCCTAAAACATTTTGCACATCCTAACAATAGAAGCCAGAGCTATTACAATTAATGCTTCTTTTTGCCTAAACTGGAACACTCACTCCCAGTAATAGCCTTACATTCAGATGTAAATTTGCATATTCTGCAAACGACCAACTATCCAGTTCTAAATTCATCTTTCTTAGCTCTCAACTATAGTACAATAAGAAAATGTAATTGGATTCCTGTGGAAACCAGAGAAAATGTTCTTCTCAATACTCTTAACATTCAAGTTAATAAATGAATGGTATTGTCTTCCATTTCATAATCTTCATACATAATTTGGTATACATTGTCTGCATACCTCTCAGCTGTCCAGATTTTCGCAGAATGTACATATTGTTGTTTCATATTTCTGATCTGGTCCTCATAAAATCTGTGGATTTCTGGCAATTCACTAAGCAATGAAGTCACTAAATACTGATATACATTATAGTTTCAGACTTCATATCCTTTAGAAAATGCATGCTAACACAAACTCTGTTATGTTGTCAACTTCCTAAGTTTGTAAGAGCAATATTTAAAATCTATCCCTATTTTTGGGCCATTGTCCCCCATGATTTTAAACTTTGTCTATATTTATTGGTTTGAGAGGTATGATTCTCATGAATCCAGAAATCAATTTACTTCTTGGACCACCTTATAAACTAGCAATAGGAAATGCCTTCCCTAAATTAACCCTAGAAAGCTGCAGCAAAATACCCGCTGATTTCAGGACCCTCGCCACCCTTGAAGACTACAAGACATCATTTACAAAACACACAAAGAAAACTGCAGAATGTCATTGTTATAACAGCCATGGTTAAGTAAGCTTTATACCGTGTAATTTTTAAACCACTAAACATGCTGGTAAATGTACTACTAACTCAAAGTTATTAGAATACTCATTCTACTAACTATCGACTTACTATCGACTTACTTCCATTCTTATCAGATGTTCTTTCATTCACCATACCTTTGACCTGTATGGTTTTCTATGACTACTTTGCCTACTATTTCTACATCTGGACAAACTCATCTCTGTCCTATATGTTCCACTTATTTCTACCTTCTCTATATATTCTTTCCTTTCTTAATCACTATTCGCTGTCATTGCTGCTTTGTCTCAGTATGTTCGGCTTCATAAATGATCATTTATAATATCGTAATATCACATGTTGTGAACATTGCAGTTTATATATTGTCTTGAAAATTTCTAACATTAATGGTTATGTGTTATAAGCATTTTCAAAATGTTACATTCAGTACTATTGACTTATTTTTTCATGATTATGTTTTATATTAATCCTCTTTGTTATAATTTCGATATGTCTTCTGGCTTGGTTGTGCCTGAAATGGGTCTTCGGAGCAGTGCACCTAGTTAGCAAATGTACTAAATAAAATTAATTAAATAAACAAAATATAACAAATGAGTAAAAAAAGAAAGAAAACAGGATTTGAAACATGTGTGTGCGTGTGTGTGTGTGTGTGTGTGTGTGTGTGTGTGTGTGTGTGTGTGTGTGTGTGTGTGTGTGAGTGTGTGTGTCCATGTGCGCGTGTGGCTTTGAATATGCATATACATCTGGGATAAAAGGGGATGATGAGTAGGTATGAAAGCTGCTCTGGTGGCATAGAAGAATAAAGCCCTGAGTACAGCCCAGTCATCCTGGGTTTGATTAGCAGCTCAGGCAACAGATGGAGTGGCAGAAAGGGACTTGCATGCTTGTCCTGGGTGGGAGGGTGTTCATAGGTTCATAAGTAGGTACTAGGCTATCGGCCCAAGGGCCTACGTAAACCTAGCCAACAAGGTTCCCTGGCTTACACCACCCAAGAAAGTTATTTTCCTGTGCCACTGTCGAGCAGAGACACAGAAGTGATTCCCAGGGTGTATTTCCTATTTCCCATCCACTTATCAAGATTTTTCTTGAAGAGAGCTAATGAAGAACTTTGCTTGACATAAATGGGTAGCCTGTTCCAGAGTATGGGAAGTCTCTGGGACAGGAATCTATCCCTCCAGCATGTTCTGTTTATTGTGGTGACAAGGTTTAGGTCCCTAGACTGTGTAGCTCGGAGGGATTGGGATTTCTTTAGGTGTAGCATGTCCAACAGCTCTGGGTTTGACATAGCTTTATATGTTAGGCAGAGATCACCTCGGAGTGGGCAATATGCTATGGAGTAAAGCTGGAGTTTTTTGAGACGGTCAATGTAGGGCATCTGTTTGAGGCCAGTAATCCTCTTTGTGAGGTACTTCTGTGGCCTTTCCAGCTGCTGCAGTTGTCTTGTGAGGTACATTCCAAAAGGGGCATTGTACTCTATAATGGATCTAATGAGTGTCGAGTAGAGGGGAACAATGACCTCTTTTTTCCTGGATGAGAACCCTTTTATAATGAGGTGTGCCATGTAGAAGGACTTCCTGACTACTGTGATGATGTGACTATCAAAGGACAGACTACTGTCCACCTGGGTCCCAAGGTCTCATCACACATTCAGTGTTTAGTAGACTGCTGTCTATGTAGTAGTTCATGGGTACAGAGTTTTTACCAAAGGGGATGACAATGCACTTTTTGGCATTGAGCTTGAGGCCATGGCTCTGACACCAGGCATCTGTCTCAACAAGGCCCTTCTGTAGGATTTCCACATCATTTGGGGACTTGACTATGGTTCCTAGTTTGCAGTCATCTGTGAACTTCATTAGCCAGAAGCCTTCTATGTTAGCCTGTACTTCAGAGAAGTAGATACCAAACAGGAGAGGTCCCAGGACTGAACCCTGTGGTACTCCACTTGTCACTGGTTTGAGGTCAGATTTGTAGTGTGCAACCTTTACAGTGTGGGTTCTGTCAGTGAGCCAGTTGGCAACCCATCTTGTGACATAGGGATTTATACCTACTTTAGTGAGTTTAGCTATAATTCCAGAATGGGGGAATGGTGTCGAACGCTTTGGCGAGGTCAAGATAGGCTGTGTGAACCACCTTACCCTCATCTACGGCTTTGGTGACTGCCTCAAAGAAGTCAATCAGGTTCAGGAGGCATGATCTGCTTTTCACAAACCCAAACTGGGTGGGATCCAGAGTTTGGAGGTTACCAATGTCTTTGTATATGAGTTCCATGATGATATGTTCCATGGCCTTGCAGACCAGGCTCATCAGGCTAATAGGTCGATAGTTCCCGGGATCAGTGGTGGCTCCCCCTTTGTGGAGTCGGATAACTGTTGCTGTATGCCATTCAGTGGGCACAAAGCCTGTTCATTAATGATGCTCTATTAGGAGAAGTGTGGTTCAAAAAGAAATGTTGCCCTTGAATATATTCAACAAATGTGGGAGTTGGGGCAGGGAAGTGGGTAGGGCATATAAATAAAGAATCCCCCCAGGACAGAAGCGAAGATGGCCAAATTCCCCAGGATGCTCTTCCCCAATATACCATGGAAACAGGTGAACTAACATAGACATATATAAACATACAGACAGCACTTTCAAAATGCATATTTCTAAAGCTTATTTATTAACAGTGGTTTGCAATATGTGTAACTTTTTATAGGTAGTGGCCATGGAATTTTAAATTGACTCATTTTTATGTTATCACCCTAAATGGATTATTTTACCAGGTGTTTTATTTTGATGTCACAGGTTTATTTGTCAGTGTTTTTTTTTTGTCGTTTTCCAATTTCCAGTACTGAAGTCATGTCCTGGAGTAGTTTTCCTTTAGTGTTATAGGACTCATCCATCACACACTGTACAGGTACAAAGTGCCTGTTATATTACAACAGAAAAAATAAGCATCTTTTTCAGCACTATCAAACTATTTACCTTAACTTTTTCCATTACAGTGACAATAACTACAGCACCAGTGGAAAGTGAATATTGTTAGGGTATGCAGAGTGTTTTCTTGGGTCACATACCAAGATACTGTGCCCTAAATTGTTCTCTGTGTTTTGTATTGGTAGTTTTCATTTGTGTCTTATAATACATTCCAAGCAGCAAGGAATCTGGTATGTGTATGAATACACACACATACACACACACACACACACACACACACACACACACACACACACACACACACACACACACACACACACAGGCAGAGGCATAAACTGAAACATCCTTTTGATCTCAAATCCATGAATAAGAATGAAACGATGGCTAGACACTGACATCATGTAGCAAGTATCTCTAGCAGATGTCCAAATTACATTGGTATAATTAAATTATATCCACTGGTATGTCTCTGCATCATGAGCAAAAGGCACTCACTTCAGATGTGGCTAGCACTTTGTACGAGCTTATAAAAACAAACAAAAAGATTTAAAAAACAAGTGAAACCAGAATGTCAATATCCATTTTTCCTCTTTGTAAAGGAAAACTATGACACATTACATCTACATTCCCAATCCTAACACTATTAAAGCTTTGTAAAAATCTGAAAAAGGCATGCAATCATCTTTTAAGAAGTTCTTTATATTTACCAAATGCAGATATTAAAAAACACAGTATCTGCTTTGGAATAAGATTCATGAACTTCTGAAGACTAAGATAGTTGCCATGATATAATTAAGCAATAATCAGGGAAGACTGTGCATCTGATAATTTATTCAAGGAGGCATTGTTCAGTCACAAGAACATGACCAATCAGACCCCCACCCCCCACCCCCAACCATAGGTAAAAACATAAATTATACCACAACCCAGTGGAGGCTTTAAGATAGTGGATTTATGTCAACAAACAAAATCAAAACAAAAGCCAACTCAAGAGTAAATATAATCTTAATAAATATATAAGTAGATATGTTACTGTTCATAAGTCTCACATCCTTAGATGTATATGCTTCACAACATACAACCTCTGTCTATAAAAGGATAGAGTAATTATCACAAATAATGATCAGTAAGAATGTGCTCACTATCGATTACTTTTTAGAATGATCATATTGCATTTAAGTACTGAAGTGACATTAAAGAAAGTTAATCAATTTAATTATTGTTCATCCATCATACTAATGACCTCTCAGGATAATATGGACTATAACGCTTGAAATTTAAATTTATGTTTGTTACTATATTCATTCATACATTACTGAAAGCAGTAAATGTATAGGTAGTGAGGTCAGAAATACACTCTTATTCAGTTCTTGGATTTCCTCACAGTCAGCCCTGCCTAAAAAGCTATTACATTTGTTTCACTTCAAACAAATAAATAACCCAGGAAGTATTACACTCTGTGTAAGCATGAAACTTGCAACTGTTGACAGTAGCAGGTCTGTTTAATATGTCCTCAGGATTAACGCATCTACAATTATGTTCTTTCTCAGTTATAACTGTAGATGATTTCTATAAGCTGTATTTTTGTTTTGTTTTTCTTTCTATTTGTATATTGTTTTGCTTCCTGCAAATGTGAAATTGTCTTATCTCTGATGACAACCAAAATGTTGCATTGCAATTGTACAAATTGTGTTTGACTGTGGTTTGTACTACATCTTTTTGTGTGGAACTTTCCACCCTGGGCTTCAACTGAAAAGGACCATGCTTTGCATCCCAGACAGACTTTCTTGATAAACTAATGCTAAACAAATGAATCAACACATATTTTTAAGCAGCACAGTTATAGCAGGGGCATCTACACTTTCTAGTAATATTACCATCTATAGATGTACCCCCGGATTCACTAATCCTCCGTGCAGGACTACTCTAGTCCTGCACGGACTGCCAGTTTAAGAGGAGGACGGCAGCGTGCCATGTATATTAAGGAAGGTGTGTTGCCTGAGCACCTAATGCTACATGGAGCGTGGACGAGTGCAGGTGGCTGAGACTAGAGCTCTCAGAATAAACACGCCCCTGCAAAGTAGAACAGAAGAATGTGTACACAAAAGAGCAAGACCACTCATAAGTGTCCGCATATCCCCACCAACAGTCCCCATGTGTTCAACAGCAACAGTACACTGAAAAAAAAACATGAAGAAACCTTTGCAGTAATGTATTTAAAACTCCGAGTACAGCTAACCGTAGGTGCATGTGTCTGCCCATTGCGTAGCTACGGGTAAAGCAGCATGAAAGGCTGAAGAGGATAACAAGGAAGGTATAGCAAATGAAGCAGCACAGCAATAGCATAGTGGTCAGAGCATCCGCCTAACGAGGAGGCATTCTCGGTTCAAATCCCACTGCAGCACATACCCTTTTCCAAGTGTAATCTATATACGAACAATTATGTACATTTTATTGCTGTAGAACCTACCAAATAACAATTAAATGTGAACTGGAGTACTGCATGAAATGCACATGTGAAGAGTCAGTACCAGAATGAATAAATCAGCAATAAGCAGGTGTAAGCACAAATAAGTAGTAGTAAGCATATGTAAGCAACAGTAAGCGTGTGCAAGTGCGTATGGGCGGGGTGAAGCACCGCCGACACAGATCAAGCAAAGGAGACGCTAACTGTGTGTAACACACTGTGACCGGAAGTTAGCAGTGCCAGCCTCTGCGCAAACCCGCTCACAACCAGTTGAAAGTGCCTTAAGCACACCAAATCAAATGGCCGGTGTCACGTGTGGGTCTGTGTACACTAACAGAATCAGTTGTAGGTATTGCAAAGCATACATGGCACACAAGGTTGGCCAGTATGCACATGAAACACAGTACCCAGCAATACCAGTCAACATTACCGGATATGTAGCTAAAGAATTAGAGATATATGTGTTTGTATAATAACCATAACTATATAGATATATATACCTCCCTTCTCCGTAGTACAAATGTATACATACATAGATAGACATATAAATAAATACCCACACATACAGATATACATATGCAGACACCCATACATCCACGTCATTAGATATATATACAGCAATATGCATATATATATATATATATATATATATATATATGTGTGTGTGTGTGTGTGTGTGTGTGTGTGTGTGTGCATGTGTGTGTGTGTGTATGTGTGTGTGTGTGTGTGTGTGTGTGTGTGTGTGTGTGTGTGTGTGTGTGTGTGTGTGTGTGTGTGTGGGTGTGCACGTAGATATACACAGAGATATATACCTATGATAAGATACAGCATCTAAGAATGACATATTTTCACAGGCCATGCCAATGGAGGTGAGGGGCCCAAGCAAGAAACATGTAACACGTAGCATGACCCCCCCCCCCAGCCGGACAGACGAAACATACAAACAAACCCACAAACAATGTAAACATTCCATAGATTCCCACGCCACAGGCAAGATACAACCAGGGGGGCGACACAGTGGACCTGTGAAGTCTAATCTTGGAACAGAGACAGGAGCATCCCTTGTGTGATACCCCAAAAATTGACATGTTATTGGAGGAATCCCATGCAACAACCTATCAAGACAGGGTGTGTACATACCCGGAATACAACAGTAGGAAAGCCAGATGACCCATGGGGTTGAAACAATGTACGAGATGGGTCCCGTGAAGTGGAGAGTGGGCAATGTGTAGTGGTGTGTTTAGACCCGACCTGCACCCAGAGTAAGGATGAGTGCTGTAGAGGAGGTGCGTGTGGGGGAACCATGGGTAGGTAATTATGGATGTAGGTGTGCAGGTGTTTGCTGGTGTGGGTCTATACGGACAGCCCCAGGGATGTAAGCAATAGTGTTCATTGGGCAGAGGCGCCACCCAACAAGCAGCCAAACCCGCTACAAGTCCCACTGCAGCACAGTCTATTTTACATGGCAAAGAATGGAATAACCAGATGTAGATGTAAATATGTAGAGGTATGTGTGTGTATATCAACCCATAGCTACATTGAGTTATACCTCTCCCTCTCCACAGTACAAATGTATACATACAGAGACAGAATACATATAAATACCCACATATAGATATATACATATGTAGACACCCACACAGCCATATGTCGTCAGATATATATATATATATATATATATATATATATATATATATATATATATATACAGCATATATATATATATATATATATATGTATGCATACATATACAGATATATATGTATATAGTTATGTAGATATATATATATATATATATATATATATATATATATATATATGTATATATATATAGATATATACATATGTATAAATGTATGTATATGTGCATATATATATATATATATATATATATATATATATATATATATATATATATATATATATATATATATATATATATATATATATATATATATATATATATATATATATATATGTATATATAGATATGTGTGTAAATATACACATATATATAACTAGAATATGATACAGCAGTTAAGAATTACAGATGTTCACAGGCTGTGCAAATGGGGGTGAGGGGTCCAATCAATAAACGTGTAACACGTAGCATCATCCCCCCCCCCAGCTAGACTGGTGAAACATACAAACACACAATAAAAGTAAACACACCACTGTTTCCCGGACAACAGGCAGTTATCTACCAGTGGGAGAGACCCTTCAAGTCTAATCTTGAAACAAAGACATGAATGTACCTTGTGGGACACCCAAAAATTCAATGATTTTCGGGTTTCCAGCCATTACACCGATGTCCAATGGCTGGTGGTGCTGCGGTAGTGTTGTCGCCTCACAGTTAGATGCTGCCCATTCGATTCTCAGTTAGAGTGTCTTCTGTGTGGCGACATGCGTGAATGGGCATTCCTTTGTTGAAGGTTGTGCGTTAGGCCCGGCAAGCCGTAAAACTCTACTGCCAATCATTAGCGGACCGGAGTTCCGCTGTGGCGACCCCTAACCGGGAAAAGCCGAAAGACACAAACAAACACCGATTTTCAATGGCAGACCACGCATGTACCGGGTCTACAAGGTAGGGGAAGCCCGATGATCCATGGTGCGAGACAAAATACGTGATGGGTCCCGAGAAGTAGGGAGTGGGTAGTGTGTACTGGTGTGGCCAGACCCAACCTGCACCCGGAGTAAGGAAGAGTGCCAAAGAGGATGTGCAGTATGGAACTATGGGTATGTAATTATGGGCCTAGCTGTGCAGGTGTTGGCTGGAGTGGTTTTATGTGGACCACCCCAGGGATGTAAGCAATAGTGCACATTGGGCATTGCCGACACCCAATGAGCAGCCAAGCCTGGTACGAGTCCCACTGCAGCAAAGTCAAGTTTACATGGCAAAGGACGGCATAACCACATGTGTTGTTGCAAACCCACTAACTTACACCAAAGAACACTTGGTCGCAACACCCCACTGTAGGCATGTAAGCCAGACTAATTGGCATCACAAGGTAGTATTGCTGTCCTGACCTCACAACTGTCCCTGCTATAGACTGTGATATTAGGTCTGTCCCTCTTAATCCCCCTGAAAACGGATGAGTGCTGAAGAAAAGGTGATGAATTGCCCTTAATAAATAACGATAGTAATACAGAGTTATAGACGTTTCACATCAGAAATCCTGTATAAATCCACATTCCCTTATTCTGCAAATGTTTCAGGTTAATACTACAAATATTTAGAAAATGTCCCTGATTGTCCCTGATTATGTGAGGAGTTGTCCCTGATTCTTTTGAGGTTTCCTCCAATCGGTTGAGAGCTATGTTGCTGTCCTCACCCCCACCCACGGGTGTGCTTATCCAGACCTACCCCCAAATGCAGGGTATATACACAGCTGTTGCTGTAGAAGAAATGCCCAGCTGTGGACCTTTCCGTCAGCCATCCTGCACATCCTTGGACATGTCCCTTACTCTGTGTGGCCCAGTAACACCACTTACCTATCGACCCCTGTTGCATTTGTAGTAATGTCCACAGTCACATGTAGGTGACGCCCTCCACACAACTATATTGGCTGAATCTGGAACCCCCAACCCAGGTGTATTACCACAGCTGTCTCAGACTACACATGTAAAAACACACTAAGGGAAAATCCAAGCACACTTGGATCACCACCTGGCGAAGTCTGCCACCACCCAACACTCCAGACCCCTACACCAACTACTGATGCTGACACCTCCTGTCCTGCCTCGCATACATATCCCAGCACCCTGCAAACCTGCACTACCGCACCTCCACCAATCAGTCGACCAGCCTACTATACAGTTAAAATTCCCCCCCCCAACCCAACTTCACCTCCACTATTCACATCTACTCTACAACACAAGTATGTCATATGTAAACCTAACCTGAGCACCTGAGAGTAGCCTAACCAGAAATGCTAAACCAGAATTCCACTTCACCTTACACTGACCTTTTTGAACAGTCATACCTGACATGTACACCTGACTTAAGCATGTATAAAACCTACATGTACATGAAATAGCACAGGGCCATGCAGCAGCAAGCAGGAGTATGCCTGTGTGTGTGTGTGTGTGTGTGTGGGGGGGGGGTGGTACTCAAATTAAGCAAAGTAGAAGCAAACAGGTTTAAGAAACTGTAACCAGAGGTTAGCAGTGCTTACCGTTGCACAAACCCATGCAAACCCACATGTCCTGCCCAGCAACAAAAAAAACTGTCTTTGCAAGGCTCAAACCCAGGAACCTGTACACTATATTCACAGTAGTCACCCACTAAACCATCATAGCAATACAGATGAATGCGGTATCAGCAAACTAATCCTCACCACAGGTAAATCAAAACAAAGATGTGAACTGAATCTATGTACAGTGTGAAGTGGTCTACCTTGCTACATAACATAAATATGTGAACTGGACTACTGCAGTAAGCATACATGTGAGGTGTTATTGCAATAAAGTGTAGAAGTCCCCAGGTCCCTATGCAGTGTATGTACACATGAATCACGGATACCAGACACATAAAACCTGTAATGAGGAATAAATTACTGCCAGAATGCAAATATAGTGCAAATTAACTATTAAGCAATGCTAACTGCAGCAAAGGTCAACTTAGTAAGAGTAAGCAATGTGTAGGGGAGCCAATCCAATCTGCCTACTGGTATACCCCTATAAGCACTGCCAACCTTAGGTAAGCAGGTGTGCCCCTCGCTTAGCCTCTTCAAACCCGGCCAATCATGGAAAAGTGTGGGTAAATGGCCGTATATAAACCACACAGGTGGGAATACATTCCATAAATGGTGGTAGCTTCCTACTGCAGGCAGAATGGCTGGTGTGGGTGAAGGCACTTGTTTTAGAGCACAGTGCTGGTGCATCCAGGAGTCATAACTCATGGTATGGCTCCTAGTACAACACCATGAGGAGAGACCACTGCAGGGCTAGTACCAGTGCTCGCAGTATAAAATGGAGGCCTGGGATAGTCTCACCCATGACCTCAGCAGTGCCACAGGTATCCCCCGGGCTGGTGAGGTCAGGCATCACCATGTTGACCTGAAGCGGCAGAGGGGGGAAGTACTGGAACAGTGGATCCAGCAGTCTCGGCAGATGGCTAATGCCCCAGTACTGAGTAACTAATCATTCCACTAAGTAGTTAAGAATTGCCTAGCTTGTGTATACTATGGATAGGTATGGCTACATATCACTGTATACCTCCAACATCTGCAGATGAGCGGGCTGTGAAACAGCAAGCCCATGATGCTAGGTTGCAACGGCTGCGTCGTGAGGCAGGTTAGTATTCCTTTGCATGTACTGTCATAACAAATAAATATAAGAGCCTTAGAAAGTGTCGTACCAGTAGGAATCATGTGTAATATTCTGTGAATAATGGTATAACCCCTGGAGTGCTTCTGTGTACTCTGCTGTCATATGTAGTTGAACTGTTGCATACTATAAATAGTACTGTTGTATTAAGCAGTGTTACCCATGCTGTGGTATGCAGATAAAATGTGTATGAAGTTCTGTATAACAATGTTGGAAGTGCCAAGAGGTCAGTCATATTGTACAAGTGAGGGAGACTTAGATAGAAGACAGTAGAAAGCTTCACATCAATTCCCTGATGGCACAGTGTACTGTGATGTTAGCTATGATTTTGTTGTCACACAAAGCAGGGGTTTGAATCCCGTGAGTGCTAGTAAGCTGTATGCATAATCGTACCCCACAACTGTATGCATTTTGTTATAATGTTCAGATAGAAGGCTGTATGTATAATTACACCCAACTGTACAGAATGTGCTAGAGTGTTCAAATAGACAGTTGTATGCATATTCATACCCCACAATCGTTCCAGTCTGTCCAGCATGTACAGATAAATGGCCCATATCACCAGCCTGGTACCTGGTCCCCCTGAAAAAGCAGTGTGAGGAACCCAGAAATGGCAGCTGTTAATGAACTATAACAGCAAGTCAAACATGTACATAGTCATAGAAAGTGTAGGAAAAACAAACCTGTCATTATAGCACCTCACCTAAAGTGTATGACAGCAATACACAACATATGTTGCATTAACACCTGCCTCTTGTCACGGCTGTAGGTAAGACACAGGTCACGTATATAATAATCTATAAACATACCAGTGTACAATATAAGGCAATTGGATAGTGTAATAATACTTGTGAGGGAAAGATCACTGCAGTGACTAGGAATGTCATGAAAACTACAAGGATATGTCAATTGTTAAGTGAACACACTCTCACCCCTACCATCAAGGGCGCCCGCAGGCAGGTGCAAGGGGGTGCACTTGCACCCCCCTGGAATCGAATCGGCTGACTTAAATTTAAAAAGTTTTTTTTTTTGGACTTTCTTCTTTAAGAAGAAAGAAGAACGGTCGCGGGCGTGCTGACATCATCGCGCGCAAATTTTTGAGTTTTGCGAGGCGGGAACTCACATGGATGGACGGTTTTGGGGTTCGCAAGCGGAAATTAGGACCAGGAGCGCCGCGGGAACTGAAACGGACGGACGGATTCGCAAGCGGGAGGAAACGGGCGGAAGATGGGACACTTTCAGAGTAAGTGTGTGTGTGTGTGTGTGTCGCAGTGTTTCGGTTTGTTGAGCTGAGTGTGTAAATTGCATTATGTCTCTTTCTCTTTCGTCCAGCAGGTGCTGAACACCTACTGTCTTGCCCAACTTAGGGAATCCTTATACTTCTAGCAGCCATAGAATGTTTACGATCCTCTTCTGGGAATTTCTCTCACACAAATCCCACCTTGCCTTATTGTGGAGCGAAGACTTCAGCTGTATTTATCAGTGACAGAAAGCTTGCTCTCAAAAAATGCATCCTGCCCCCTCTTATGTTTAACGCCCAAAATTTCAAAACAAAATGCCAGATGCCTAAGTAACCCACTTCCTGTTTGCTGACAATGAATGAGCTGGCTGACTGTCATCAGCTTCTTCTGATCATATAATCAATGAACACCTTATAGTTTCATGCATACAGGATTGTGTTATCTAATTATATTCCCCACCTGCCTCAAACAAATTAAGAAGCTGTTTCATATGTCGCATATCTAAGTCAGCGATCAGACAGGAAAAAATATATTTAAATACTGAACACTTACTTATTAGTCAGTTTTAACAAATCTCACATAAAGAGAGAAAAGATCAGGCCCTTAGACTTCTTTCAAGTTTGTTATGATGATGAGAATATATATATCAAGCATATAATTTTCTGAGGAGGCTATGCTTTATAATATGGAATGTCATTTGTTAAGCATAAAATAACCATTAGCCACACTGCCACAGTTATTCCACATTTTTTTGCTTTTCCATGCAGGATCTGAATAAAGCTCAACATTGTTACACATTGGAACTTTGGTTTAAATTCATTCAATACATAAACTTTAGATTGTGACCATTAATAAAATCATGCAAAGGCTATGAATTGTGACCCACCTGTTGCCAACATGTTTATCATGACTTAACTAAGGGACCCTTTCCTCCTTGGTCATGGTATTTCTTAGAATCAAGCAGGCATTACTACCTGATAAATACTTGGCACTAAATGAAAAAAAAAATACCAAGTAATATTACCTGCTGATATCTGAATTTGTTTAGTAATGAAGGAAATAGATTGCATGGTAGACATAGCTACTAAATTTGTTGCTGAATCAAAAACTTGCAGTATTAATGTGAAATAATAACAGTCTATGTTTTAATAAGTTAATCTAGGCAAACAATTCAAAAATGAGAGAGAATACACCACAAAGGGTGCTAAGGATTGTGAGCAGAAGAAGAGAAAGCAATATCTTTTCTTGCAGTGTTGCTCAGGAAAGGTTTAGTTTTGTAGAGGGAGCCTTTGACATTTTTTTAACTGTGTTTTATGTGGTAGTCAAATTTCAGATTTTTTTTTATGCTTACACCTAGCAATTTGCAATATGTGACAAGTTCAATATTAGTATTATTTGTAGAGTTAATAGAGAGCTTTTTTTGAATATTTAGTTGTTTGGGATTTCTTGGGGCTGAGAAATAACTGTGATTTTGTTAACCGGTCACTATTAAAAGGTAGCCTTGTGTTAGTTTTTGTAGACTTTCAAGGCTGTTGACAGAGCAGATAAGAAGGGAGAACAGTTTATCCACATATTGTACTGTGGAGACAGTTTTGTTTGATTGTGCAGAGGTCAGTGATGAAAATGTTAGAGAGTGGGGCCAAAATGGATCCTTGGGGACACTAAATTATGGAAGAAATAAGGATAAATTATTTTGTCACCTAACTGCTTGTGATCTATTAAAGAGCTAGTTGTGGAACCAGGTCAGAAAATACAAGTCATGCTGTAATAGCAATATACCCTGCCTAAGTGTTGGTTTCAGTGGAATTTACTCTTATCTGACTTAATGTGGATTTTACTACTTCAGAGATTGTGCATATTTTGTACTGATACTGGTGGACTATAGAAAGTTGAGTAGACTTTTATGATGGAAATGTTCTGAATTGGGCAGTTTTGTCATTGGTGTATGCCTTTTGTTTCATTGTTTACCGGAAAAATGTTCAAAACAAATTTAAAATGCCCTCTGACAACTGTACTGTATTGTACAAGGAAGGTAATGTAATACAGTCAGGAAGGTGTATCAAAGAGCATGTGTATGTTATGTTCAAGGGGCCTATGATTGTGAAGACAGCCCAGAGTTAATATTTATCTGCCACTGGCAGAATGTATTTTCTTTGAATGTGAGTTTCAATGCTGCTTCAATGCATGTGAGTTTCAAGGGCAGAGAAGTTTTAATGTTAAGTCTATTTTCATTGTGAGACTGCATTGCTTTGTTTAACATATATGTATTAGAGTTTGTGCTGTAAAATGCAAAATAAAACTTTCAAATGGAAATCTAAATAATTGCAGAAGTAAAGCAGTATGCACATTAGTGTTTATGGTAAATGGGGCAAAATAACCAAGGAATGGGACATTGGAATGGCTGCAGGAGAAATCTTTTATGGTGGTTTACCTAATAGGGGTGGGGTTGGGATGTGGATGTCTAGGGTGATTAGCTTGTGGTTGGAGCTGAGCAATGATGAACTGACCTCTGGTGTGGAACACGGTTGCCCATGTTGGTAATGACCAGGTCTAGGATATTGCTGCCCCTAGTGGGGTGTGGATAATTTGATCCAAGGCGTTGGAATTTATGAATTCCAGAAAACGTTGAGCAAAATAAGTTGGTACATGAGTAGTTTTCCCAGTTAATGGTGGGGTAGTTGAAATCACCCATTATTAGGGTGTTATGTTGTGCCCTAATATTTTCCAGTGTATCAAGAAATGAGGAGTGGGAATGCTGGGGCATGGTGGGATCTGTAGCAAGCTACAATTTGGATTGCGGTCTTGCCCAAAGTTACCTGCACTTGGATAATCTCGGATGCATTATGCTGAGCAACTTGCCTGGAGGTGTGGATATCCTTAATGAATATGGACACACCTCTACCTTTAGTGTTTCGGTCCAGGTTAGGTGGACAAAGGTTGTGGTATGAATTATAGCCTGGTAATGCAGGGGTGCTCTCTGGAGCCTTGTATATGTTTAACAATTGAAACTAGAACAGAGTTGTGTCCTAGTTGCCTGTTGCACATTTGTGTTGCATGTTCTGAGAGAACGATACTGTCCGTTTACTTTTTTTATGGGGTTGTTATCACCCATTAGGGACAGAGTGGCATCTGCATCCATGTTAACTATTGTCTGCCTGGAGGTGGCCTTACCAAGGTATAACTGCTGTCTGAATTAATTTTGGCCTGTCAGACGTCACCCATTATTTCTGTAGTAGTATGTAGTACTTCTGCTCTGCTCCTGTGTCTACCCCTTGTTAGAGAGCTGTACCACAACTATTAACAATTAGTTCCAGCTGGAGTGTTATGATGTACACCTGAACTTTTTGCGGTCTGCTGAAATACAAGCCTGCACCAGATTGAGTTGTGCTACTGTTTTCTATCTGTGCATATTTCAAATGTTTACATGTAGTTATTAGTATTTTTATTTAAAGTATGTATGCACCCTAAGTTTAAAAGTTTTCAGACACTGTGGGATTGGGAGTGTCTAACTTCAATTGCGCTTTCATTATAAATAATTTGGTTTGAAATTTGGAACTCTTTTTATTGGACTTTGTCCTGATGTGACAAATTTTAGATTTTATTTTCTTAGAATACCACACTGTACTCAAGTTTAGAGATGGGTTAGTATTTGTAATAGTAAACTTTCAAAATATGAAATGTGGTGACATTAGATCTGTTTATTTTATTAAACATAGGGTTTTGTTTATTTAGTAATTGTTGCCTGACGCTGTTGAAGGTGAAGCTCCAGTAGGTGCATTGTAAAACCCATCTTGGCCAAATAAAGGTATTGATTTCTTCACCTCTGTGTTCCAGCTTCTGCCCATATGCAGATGGTTAAATAGGAAATGGCAAATAGAATATTTTGCAGTACTTATCAGGAGAATTATGTTGTGCTGTTTGCATTGTTGTCACATCTTCAAGGAGTGCTGATTTTTGCCGGTGATCTACCTTAATTGATAAGGAAGTCCCAAACAAATATTTTTGGAGAGTAGCTAAATTTCAAATCACAGGACGTCAGACCAAAGAGGGGAGTTGTTGTTGTTATTAACTGTTTTTAATTACTACTTACTTTGAGGCAGAAATCTGTTTTCTTAGTAGATTAATAGATATTTTAATAAAGTGTTGTATTGGTGGTATTCAGGATGGATTAACATTGTCTTCTGCAAGTAGTTTTGATTTAAGCATATTGCAAAGTAACTCCCAAAGAGACAGTGTTCTTGTCACTACAGGATGTTTACTAAGGTGAGAGTATGCAAAGAACTACATATATAACGTTATCATGGAGAACATAACATTTACTACAGGTTTAAAAGACATGGCTTACTAATTTACAGATATGCAGAGAGACATGCACAGTATGTTTAACTGTTATGTTCTGGTCTGTATGCATTTTATTATATGCTGGAGTCTTTATTGCTGCTTATCGAGAAAAGCTTTTTCCAGACTCCAAAGGTTAAAAAGAGGTGTTTTATACCCTTCAAGGATTGTGACAAGTTATGAGCAGTTTACAAATCATAAAGCATTATCTTCTTCCCCTGTCGTACTGTATTTTTATTTAATTGTTTTATCAGTTAACATTAAGTAATGTGCATTCAGTTACAGAATAGTATAGTAAATTCACAGAGAGCCATTGTCTGGTTTCTGTTACATGATGTACTTTTCTTTTTGAATCCACATAAAGGTCAGATTTGTTTTTTTATTTTACATTGGTTTATCGAGGAGGTCTGACTGGACAAAGCTTTCCATTTTCAGCAGAGGCCCAGGGAGAAAAGCTCCAGAACAATTGCTAACATACTATACATAATATATTATGTGAGCATTGTGGTTTACACAGTTATAAAATATAGCAGATATATGATTGCATAAGATATTTACATAAGCATAATGGTTTAGACATACAATTAAAAGTATAGTAGGTAGTAACATATGATTGTTCATACAGTATGTTTAGTAGAGATAATGTTGAAGATGTACTAAATATAAGACAAGAAAGGAAAAACTAAAAAAACACTAGCCAGATTGTCAAAGCAGGAGAATATAAACAAGTTCATGTGAGGTTCATTGACATTTTAAGGAAACTGTGAAGACTGTGCATAAAACATATATTCCTATCCATAATTCATACCTCAGTCTCAACCTCTTAGAGCAAAAATCTGGACAAAGCCTAAAATGATGGGGGAACAACTAGGGACAGATTTTAAATATTGTTCTTACAAACTTAGAAAGTTGATAGAATAATAGGTTTTGCATTACCATGAAATTTCTGAAGGATGTGAACTCTTCAACTCAAATGTTTATCATTATTTAATGACTTCAGTCCTCAGCTATTTGCCAGAAAAGTACAGATTTTAGGAAGAACACAAAAAATTTGAGGCAAAAATCTGGACATTCTGCGAAAATCTGTTCAGTTGAGAGGTACAATGGTGCTTACTGCAGTATTAAGTTTTCTTTGCATAAACATGTACACAAGCAAAAATCAACTAGTTTTATGTATTTATTTTTTGTTGTCCAGGTTAGCATGATGCATGTGTTAATCATTGGTGTAGCTGAAACACATCAGAAAATGTTTTTTTTTTTTTTATCCCATACCTGACACTTTTTTGTTTGTTTTGTTCAGTAACATCATTGATAGAAGATCTGCAAGATATTGACTACAAAGGTAGTAGTAGCCCATTGGATTCTTTAGGTTGTCTTATAACTTCAAAGTCAATGCATCAGACAAGAAGCGATCATTCAGATATAGTAGCAATATGATATAGTTTATTACTGACGGCAATTCGTTATCAGAATTCTTCACGTTGTAGGTTTTGCATCATTTTAAGATGCAGATAAAATAAGTTGAACTGAGCAGTGTTAATGGTGGAAGCGAGGCGTCAGTGAAGAAACTAATGAGTCAAGATAGGGAATATAAATACTTGTTCTGTAATAACTGTCAAAATCCATGCCTACTATGTTTGCTCGGTGTGTCGACTGCAAATCCTTGGCAACACTAACTCAATAGTAAATTTAACTGCTATTGATCTTGCCTTACTGAGAATGTCATTCGAAAGTGTTCTTCAGCATGGTTGCGGTGCTCCTTGAATATTTCACTGAGTCTGTCGATGTGTTGTTGAGCCTCTACTATATCAAGTTGAACAGACTGAAACATCTGAGCAACAGGCTCAAGAACTGATGAGTAATTTGCAATAATGAAGAGAAAATAAGAAACGTGACGAAGAGCAAGCTGAGTAACATATGTGCATTTTGTCTGGTTTCACCAGCAGTGCTCTTCTGAAGAAAGTCAAATATTTTCTCAAAGTTCTGACTAAACACATGAATGGATTTATATTTCTCGGTCCATCATGTCTCACACAGAAGAGGTATATTTGGTACCAATGCTCATCGTTTTGGACTGTCATGGACAAAAGTAATAATCTTGATAACACCAACAGCACTACATATTTCAGGAACATCATTGACTACAAGGTTTAGTCTGTGAGATGCAGTGGATAAAGGCTGTTTTGGATACTTTTCACAAATCTTTGCCTGACCACCATTCTGGATGCTTGCCATTATGGAGCAGCCATCATAGCCTGTCTGAGTAAATTTTCCAGGTCTAGATCACACTTTATGCATTCACTGACAATGACATTTGATACAGACTGTGCATCTCTCACAACAACGGAACAAAACCGCAAACTCTTCTCGAATACAATCATCATCAACAAACCAAATGCCCAATGACAACTGCTCAATGTCTAAGATATATCTGCAGTTTCATCTGCCAATACACTAAATCCAACTGCCCTGTTTGCTGCACAAACAATCTTCTTTTAAAGATGCGTGTTCGTATTCTGCCAACAGCTCATTTTGCACCCTATGGGATGTGTACCAAGCATTTCCTGCAGCTGTTTCACTGTGCTGTTCCAGTATTGTCCCACCAGCTTCAATTTGAAAATCTAACAAGTAACACAAATTTCCACCAGATCTTTCTTTTCCACAGAGAGGAATGTCATGGGTTGCACAGTAAATACTGGTAGATACAATTGGTTCCAATTTATTTTGGTTCTTTGCAATTTGTTTTGCTACTGCTGCATCTAGCTGCGGAATAACAGCTGTTTCTGGCTTCTGTCATGTTCGTGTATAAGAAAAATTGGAAGCATCTTCAGTAGAACCTTTGTGCCATGATGATTGCATGTGATTTCTTGCAAGACTCATTGAAGGCATTATGTTTTGTGCATACACTAGTGATGAAGCTGCCTTGCAACCCACGGTGAAGTGACTGAGGAAATAATACACAAGTTAAGCAGAGTGGCGGGCCTTTCAAGAGAGGAGAAAATGCAAGCCACGGTGAGTACTGAGACAACCAACTATATCTGAATATAGTTGTTAATAAATAATGACATGCATTTCAGTTTCAGACTTCATATTATTCAGAAAATTCAATTCTAACATAAATCCTTTTATTCTAGCAACTGTCTAATGTGTCCCTAGTTTTGGGCCTTTATCCCCAACATTATAACAGTCTTTGTCCAGATTTCTTGTGTTAACAGATTGAGAGGTATGATGTGTATGTGTGTCTGTATGTATGTATGTATGTATGTATAAGGAGGAGAAAGCATACCCCTCAGCTGTCCAGGTTTTGGAGAATGTCCAGATTTTGCCCCATATTCCTCCTAAAAAGCATTGAAGTTGCTAAATAATGACAGACATTTGAGTTTTAGATGTCATATCCTTTAGAAAATGCATACCAACATAAATCCTGTTATTCTAGCAATGTTCTAAGTTCATGAGAGCAATATTTATAATCTGCTCCTATTTACTTTAGGCTTTGTCCAGATTTCTTGCACTTAGAGGTTGAGGTGTGTGTTAAAGAGAGTGAAATGTCTTAGAGTTAGCAGGTGGAATTTATTTTCAAGTGCATTTTCAAGGAATTGTGAGCTTCAGGGGAAGAGAGTTTTACTGCTGTTCATGCTAAGCCTACTTAAAATGTGCAACTGTTTTGTTTAGCAAATAGTATCACTGTTGTGGTATGGAATTTTGCAAGCAGCACAGCAGGTAGCATACTTGCATCTTGATACAGAGGGCTGTAGGTTCTACTCCCACAACATGTAGATTTGTATTTTAAGGGGGTGTATGTCCTCCTTTGGATGAGATGCCTAATAACTATTAACTTGTTTTCCGCTTGCCACCCATTCCCTATTGCAATATACCAGCTTACCATTTTTTAAATATAACGTAAGCAATTTATTTTTCAAGGGCAGCAGGCAGTGAATTTGTAGATGAAACACTGAAATATAAAGTTGCTTTCTAGCAACAACCTCTTCACTGGTTTCAGATCTCTTTAATGTGGAATTATTCAGATGAGTTACTTCTGCAAAGATTCTGCATATTGATTGATATTGGTGGATTGTATGACAGAAGTTTGAGTAGAGTGGCCCTTTATGGTTGAAATGTTCTGAATTGGGCAGGTTGTCATTATTGGTTCATATGATTTGTTTCATTGCTTAAAGGAAAAATGTTCAGAACTATAAATTTAAAACACACTCTAACAAGTGGTGCTGTATTATACAAGGGATACAAGTCAATTATTATATAGTATAATTAATACAGTCAGGAAGGTGAATCAAATAACTTTTGCATGGTTATAGAAATGTGTGCAAAGAGTCTATGATTTGAAAACGGCCCAAAGGTAAACTGCCACTGGCCAGATGCATTTTCTTTGAATGCGGGTTTCAATGTTGTTTTGGTGAGTGTGGGTTTGAAAGGTAGAGAAGTTTTAATGCTAAGTCTCTCTTCATTGTAAGACTTTTGCTTTGTTTAGGTTTAGTAAATGTCTATCAGTGTTTGTGCTATAAAATTTGAAATAAAAGTTGTAAAGGAAATCCAAATATCTATAATCATTGTAGAAGTAAAGCATAAAACAGTATGCACACTGAGAGATTTGAACAGTGTCTATGACAAAGGAGGAAAAATAGCCAAGTATTGGGACACTGGAATGGCTGTGTGGGCAGGGGTGGGGGTGGGGATAAGTGGGCGGAGCAGCAGAGGGGGCGGGGCAGGGTGGGTGGGGCTTGGGTTTGCACCCCCCTGCAAAAAATCCTGCGGGCTCCCTTGCCTACCATATGTACGAAATAACCCAATGACACTCCTCAACTGGTATGTGTACACTCCAAACATTTGTTGGACCATATTTCCTAATGGGTTATACATATTCGCATTTGTTTCTATGCATGTGCCATGTTAAAATACACCCATATTGATGGCCTGTTGCCATCAATGACACCTGCATGCTCTTGTAATGGCCACTGTTGTTCCATATATGTATGTGTTCTGCTTGCTCTGCAACTGTGTTAAATCTGGCATGTTGGGTTATTGGGAATACCTATGCATGCTCTTATAGGTTCATAGGTTCATAGGTTCATACTAGACTATCTGCCCTAGGGCATTTATAAGCCTAGCCAGAGTGTGTTTGGCTTTCGCCACCCATTTTAAATTAATTTTGCTATGCCCTTTTTCGAGGTTAGTATACTGTGCCTCTGTCTAACAGTGACACAGAAGTGATACCCGGGGTAAACCTACGATCTCCCATCCACTCATCAAGATTCCTCTTGAAGAGAGTCAATGAGGGACTCTGCCTAACCTGGACTGGGATTTTATTCCAGAGTGAAGGGAGCCTCTGGGTTATGAATCTGTCCTTCCAGCAAGTCTCTCGAGTGCGTAGCTTGATGGGATTTGGATTTTCTGAGGTGCAGCATGTCCATTAATTCCAGGTTGGACATGGCTTTATACGTCAGGCACAGATCGCCTCTGAGCAGGCGGTATGCCACTGAGTAGAGCTGGAGTTTCTTTAACCGGGCAGCATATGGCATCTGTTTGCACCCTTTGATCCTCTTGATGAGGTACTTTTGGGGTCTTTCCAGTTGCTGCAGGTGTCTGGTAAGGTACATCCCAAAAGGGGCATTGTACTCAATTATGGGCCTGATGAGGGATGAGTAAAGAGGCACGATGACCTCCCCTGATCTAGATGTGAATCCCTTCATGATTAGGTGGGCTATATAAAATGTTTTTCTAACCACTTTGGCCACGTGGTTGTCAAATGAGAGATTGCTATCAACTTGGGTCCCCAGGTCCCTAATTACTTCTTCTGTACTTAATGGATTACCACCTATGTGGTAATTTGTGGGCACTTTGTTTTGCCAAAGGGATGACTATACACTTTTGGCGTTTAGCTTGAGGCCATGGCTCTGGCACCAGTTGTCTGTTTCTGTGAGGCCCTTTTGGAGGATGCTTGTGTCGGCTGGAGAGTTGATTATGGCACCCAGTTTGCAGTCATCTGTGAACTTGGTCAGCCACAGTCCTTCTGTGTTTGCCTGTACCTCTGAGAAATATATACCGAACAAGAGAGGTCCCAGGACTGAGCCTTGTGGGACGCCACTTGTAACTGGTTTGGAGTCTGACATGGCTCCAGCAATTCTAACCATGTGGGTTCTGTCCTTGAGCCAGTTTGCAACCCATCTAGTGACATAGGGGTTTATATTTAAGCTGGTGAGTTTATCTATAATGCCCGAGTGGGGTATTGTATTGAAGGCTTTTGCGAGGTCCAGGTAGGCTGTGTGGACCACCTTCCCCTCGTCAATGGCCTTGGTGACTCTTTCAAAGAAATCGACCAGGTTTAAGAGGCAGGATCTGCCCTTAACAAAGCCGAACTGGGTAGGATACAGTGTCTATAGGTCCCCAATATCTTTATTTATGAGGTCCATGATGATCCTTTCCATAGCTTTGCAGACCAAGCTAGTCAGGCTTATGGGGCGATAGTTTCCAGGATCCATTGAGGCACCACCTTTGTGGAGAGGGACCACTGTTGCTGTACGCCACTCTTTGGGTACATATCCTGTAGTAAGGCTGAGATTGAACAGTAGTTTTATGTTTGGGTTTAGCTCTTCTTGGAGTTCATGTTGGATGCAGCCTGAGACACGGTCTGGCCCTATTGCTGCTGTGTTTTTTTGCTTTGAGAGGGCGGCTCTTACCTGAGCATCTGAGATGTCAGGGGGGGCAGCACTCTGCTGGGATAGATATTTGCCCTTTTGGTGGGGAGGGGGGAGAAGTTTGTGCTGAACCTGTCAGCTAGGATATTGGCAATGTCTGTGGGTTTGGTGTATTTTTTGTCATTTTGGACTAATTTTGAGCATATCTGGGAATTCCCACCCAGGTTCCTAACATAACTAAAGAAAGCCTTGTGATTATCCTTAGTGTCCTGTGCAATTTTTCTCTTGAAAGCTGGCCTTAGACGATTTTATGAATGCCCGTAGTTTTTTGCTAATACTGATCAGCGATGCCTTCCCTTTTTGGGATTTTGCTCTATCATGTAGTAGCTTCCTCCTTCTATTGCATAGTTTGTTTATGGCTGGGGTCCACCAGACAGGACGTCTGCCTTTGGAGGATTGGGTCTTGGTTTTATTTGGGATTGCATGATCCATGCATTCCTGAAGGTGTTCATAGAATGTGTTTATAAAGGATTCTGCGGTCTGGGCCGTATTCTCCACAGGCCCGGGGGCTTTGAAGGATTCCACCTCGGTTTTGAGGGGTGGGAAATTTGCTTTAGAGAAGTTTTTCACTGTGGTTTTCTGGGCAGGGGGTGGGGTCGGGATGTGAATATCCAGTGAGATTAGTTTATGGTCTGATCTTACCAGTGAGGGATACACTTCTGGTCTAGAGCATAGAGTCCCCATGTTGGTGATGATCAGGTCCAGTATGTTTTCCCCTCTTGTGGGAGTGGTAACAAGTTGTTCCATAGCATTTGAGTTTATAAATTCTAGGAACCTTTGGGCTAGGGTGTTGGAGCTAGAGTAATGCTCCAATCTATGTTTGGGTAGTTGAAGTCGCCCAATATAATGGTGTTTGGAGAGACCTTCATATTTTCCAATGTTCTCAGGAAGGCCGAGTGGGGTTCTTAGGTTTGGGAGGGTGGTCTGTAGCAGGCTATAAACTGGAAGGCAGTTTTACCCACTGTTAGTTGCACATGGATAGTCTCTGATCCTTCCAACCTGGAGGAGTGGGTATCTTTGACGAATATTGATACTCCCCCTCCTTTTGTGGTTCAGTCCAAGTTTTGGGGCCGAAAAGCATGGTATGAGGTATAACCTGGTAGTGCTGGGGTGCTCTCGGGAGCCTTGAACCAGGTTTCTGTTACTGCACAGATATCAATGTTCTCCATGCTAAGGAGAGTTTCGAGTGCGTGCATCTTGAGGTTTAGACTTCTGGCATTGAGTAGCATTAGTCTTAGTTTCTTATCCCTTGTGATACCTATGGAGGTGGATTTGTCTTTTGAGCCTTGCCTAAAAAAGGCACTATGGGGGTAGCAAGAGCCTTTGCCAATATTCAAAAGCCCAGGGGTGACAGGTGCAAGCCGTCCCTAGCGAAGCATGGTGGCTTGTCGAGCATGTCATCCCAGGCTGACAGGCATTGGATCCCCTTTGAATGACACCAATACTTAAGTCAATTGTTGAAATTGATCATCTTGTCTTCATATTGTGGCATCATTCTTGGTGAGGGTAAGATGCTACTCAAGGTCAAGGTCATACTAGCCTGGGCTACATGCTCAGAGAGCTCCTCTATGTCTCTTTTCATATAGTCCAGGGAGGTATGTCTCAGGTCATTCACACCAGCATGGACAATGACTGAGTCATATTTGTACTTGCTTTGAAGTGACCTGAGTGCGTGTGTTATGTGGTGGATCCTAGCGCCCGACAGGCAGCTCACCGTGACCTTCTCCTTGTTCAGCCTGGTGACCGGGACATCAGTGTGCCTGACGATAGAGTCACCTATCATGTATCAGGTGTGTTGTTTAGCCTTAAGGGCTGTGACTGTTCAGCACACTGGCTTTGTGAGCTATGTGTTGCACGTGTTTTGTTTTGGGGTAGCGGTTGCTTGGGTGTCTGCTTTGGAGGTCTCTGCTGCTTAGGCAGATTTTTATTTAGAGCATCCGAGTATGTTTTTGTGTGTTTATGTGTTTGGTTTGCTGTCGTGGTAAGTCAATGTGAGACTGGAATTGTAGTGAGTGTGGTTTCCTTCTCCTCCTGACTGGCTACGCCAGTACTGATTTGAGAGAGCTTAGCCTCCAGTTTGGCTATATGGTTGCATCTCTCCCATGTGTTGGAATTTGTTGGGAGAAGGAGAGGGTTGTCTGTGTACATGAGGCAGTTGTAACATTGCCTCAAGATTCCCAGATTCACCAGCTGGACCGGAGAGGAGATTGACAACTGACCTTTGGACATGCTAGAATAGTATTGGGAATTCCTTTATAATTGAAAAAAAAATGGCCAATGGGGAACAAGGTACTCAAGGGGAGTTTGTGAGGGTGTAGTGCTTTTAATTTTTTAGTGCAGACTTATAACTAATCCTGAATGCTGTTGACTGTTACCAGCCCATATCTGCCATAAACCAGCGACAACACAGCTCGTATGGGAAGACCGGTCCCAGCAGACCCACCTGTCCCACCCCAGCTGGCCATGGCACCGGACACCACACATCTGGGGCCCAGCCTGGGACCTCCTCCTCTGTGGGCACTACGCCACCTTTGGGAGGAACCACTGCACTGGATGGGGCTCGCCCCCTCCTCAGAGTGGGCATGGAGGGGAACCTGTAACCCTTCAACAGGTCCAGGCCGTGGTGCATACGGAGCTCTATCTGGAGTATCGAGAGTGGCTACGCTAGCTTGAGGGCTGAGTGGTGCTATTAGAGAGTGAGCCTGCCCCTCCTACACAGCCCCCAGCACAGCCACCTTTGGGGCCATGAAGGTGCAGTGGTGACTGGCCATGGGTGGGAACCTCAGTCCCACTGTTTCCATTTGGGGGCTCATGGGCTTGTGACTTCCACACACCCCTCCCCGTACAAGGTGTTTACCCCCCACATGTGTCATATACTGGCACTATATGCGTCTTGTGTGTCTTGTCTGTTAACCTACCCAACCTCTCTCCACAAATATACATACTACCCCTCCCCAACATCCCACTCTCACCTGAAAAATAAAAAAGGGAAATCTGTTCCCACAACAAAATCACGGCCCAAACATAGCTGTCCACTTTGCACACGTGTCCACTGGACACATGTAATCTGGTCAATTTGGCATCACAATGAATATATGCTGTCCTCACCCCTCCCCCAGGGCTTTGAGGTTCCAAATGTACCTGTAAATACAGTGTATATGCACAGCTGTTGCTGTAGAAAAAATGGGCAGCTATGGACCTTTCCCATACCCTTCCTGCACATGCCTAGCTATTTTCCCTACTGTCTTTCCCTCTTTGTGCTCCATTTTTCACCACTTTCCTATCAACCCCTTTTACTTTTATTTCAAATAAATTAGCACAGAGGTAAGCAGCAGTCAGCACTTTTAAGCAGCAGTAAGCATGTTTGAGTGGGCTTGCATGGGAGTAAGCTATGCATACACAAGTTGAGAAATCAGAAGCTAACTGACTGTACGAAACCATAAGTGGAGGTTAAAGTGCTTACCGTCGTTCAAACCCACACAAACCCACTGACAACTGCATAAAAGTGCCTTAATCCCTCTGTAGCCAATGTCCCTTGTTCTGCCCAGCAACAAAATGTAATGCTTCTCCAAGGATCAAACCCAGGACCATGCACTCTATACACAAAGTGATCTACCATGAAACCATGGCAGATATACACAAGCGGATGTTTTCACAAACATATCATCTAGCACAAGCAGTCAACAGTACAGGAAATGTAGTAATATCATAGCACACAACCACTTAATGCAAGAATTCTGGACAAAGTGTGCCAAAATGTGGGTACTAGTAGGGATATATGTCAAATACTGCTCTAAGACACCTAAAATGTTGCTAGTCACACAGTGATATGTATTAGAATACATATCTTGAAGGAGATGATGCACAAGCCAGTGCATTTCTTTGTGCCAGTCCCAAGCCCGGATAAATGGGGAGGGTTGCATCAGGAAGGGCATCTGGCGTAAAACCTCTGCCAAATTACTTATGTGGAGAACATTTCATATTTCCATACCAGATCGGTCGAGGCCCGGGTTAACAATGACCACTACTAGTACTGTTAGCCAACAGGGTGCTGGTGAAAATTGGGCTACTGTTGGCTGAAGGAGAAGAGGTGGGGGAAGGCATGCCCGAAGGCAGAAAGAGAGGAGGAAGGTTAGGAGTGTAGTAGTGAGGGTAGGAACTTTGAATGTTGGCAGTATGACTGGTATAGGGAGAGAGCTAGCTGGTATGATGGAGAGAAGGAAGGCTGATATATTGTGCGTGCAAGAGACCAGATGGAAGGGAAGTAAGGTCAGGTGTATAGGAGGTGGGTTCAAATTGTTTTATCATGGTGTGGATGGCAGGAGAAATGGGGTAGGGGTTATCCTAAAGAAACAGTATGCCAAGAGTGTTTTGGAGGTGAAGAGAGTGTCTGAAAGAGTGATGTTTATGAAGCTTGAAATTGATGGTGTAATGATGAATGTTGTTAGTGCATATGCTCCACAAGTTGGGTGTGCTATGGATGAGAAAGAAAAATTTGGAGTGAGTTGGATGAAGTGGTGGTGAGTGTACCCAAGGGTGAGAGACTAGTGATTGGAGCGGACCTCAATGGACATATTGGTGAAGTGAACAGAGGGGATGAGGAAGTGATGGATAGGTATGGTGTTAAGGAGAGGAATGCAGAAGGTCAGATGATTGTGGATTTTGTGAAAAGGATGGACATGGCTGTGGTGAATACATATTTTAAGAAGAAGGAGGAGTATAGGGTGATGTACAAGAGTGGAGGAAGATGTACTCAGGAGATTGGAGACTGTAAAGTGGTGACAGGGGAAAGTGTAGTTAAGCAGCATAGACTGGTGGTCTGTAGGATGACGTTGGTCATCAAGAAGAGGAGGAGAAGTGTGAAAGCAGTGCCAAGGATTAAATGGTGGAAGTTAAAAAAGGGTGATTGTGAGGTGGAGTTCAGGAAACAGTTAAGACAGGCACTGGGAGGCAGTGAAGAGTTACCGAATAGCTGGGAAACTACAGCAGAGCTAGTAAGGGAGACTGCTAGAAAGGAGCTTGGTGTGACATCTGGACAGAGGAGGGAGGACAAGGAGACCTGGTGGTGGAATGAGGAAGTACAGGAGAGTATACAGAGGAAGAGGCTGGTGAAGAAGTGGGATTGCCAAAGAGATAAAGAAAGTAGACATGAGTATAAGGAGATGAGACGCATGGCAAAGAGAGAGGTGCCGAAGGCTAAGGATAAGGCATATGGAGAGTCGTATGAGAGATTGGACATGAAAGAGGGAGAAAAGGACCTGTAACAATTGGCTAGACAGAGGGACAAAGCTGGGAAAGATGTGCAGCAGGTAAGGGTGATAGTGAGGTAAACGTACTCACAAGTGAGGAGAGTATGTTGAATAGATGGAAAGAGTACTTTGAAGGGCTGATGAATGAAGAGAATGAGAGAGAAAGAAGGCTGGATGATGTGAGGATAGTGAATCAGGAAGTGAAACAGATTAGCAAGGAGGAAGTAAGGTCAGAGGATGAAGAATGGAAAGGCTGTTGTCCCAGATGACATACCAGTGGAAGCATGGAGGTGCTTAGGTGAAATTGCAGTGGAATTTTTAACCAGATTGTTTAATGAAATTTTGGAAAGTCAGAGGATGCCTGAGGAGTGGAGAAAAAGTGTTTTGGTACCTATCTTTAAGAATAAGGGTGATGTGCAGAGCTGCAGTAACTACAGAGGAATAAAACTGATCAGTCACAGCTTGAAGTTATGGGAAAGAGTAGTGGAAGCTAGGTTAAGAAGGGAGGTGATGCTTAGTGATCAGCAGTATGGTTTCATGCCAGGAAAGAGCACTACAGATGCAATATTTTCTCTGAGAGTGTTGTTGGAGAAATACAGAGAAGGTCAGAAGGAGTTGCATTGTGTCTTTGTGGACTTAGAGAAAGCATATGACAGGGTGCCTAAAGAGGAATTGTGGTATTGTATGAGGAAGTCAGGAGTGGCAGAGAAGTATGTAAGAGTGGTGCAGGATATGTACAAGGGTAGTGTGGCATTGGTGAGGACTGCGGTGGGAGTGACAGATACGTTTGAGGTGGAGGTGGGATTACATCAAGGATCAGCTCTGAGCCCTTTCTTATTTGCAGTAGTGATTGACAGGTTGACAGATGAGATCAGACAGGAGGCCCCGTGGACTATGATGTTTGCAGATGACATTGTGATATGTAGTGAGAGTAGGGACCAGGTTGAGGAGACCCTGGAGAGGTGAAGATATGCTTTAGAGAGGAGAGAAATGAAGGTCAGCAAGGCTAAAACAGAATATATGTGTGTAAATGTGAGGGAGGGTAGAGGAATGGTGAGGATGCAGGGAGTAGAGTTGATAAAGGTGGATGAGTTTAAGTACTTGGGATCAACAGTTCAGAGTAATGGTGAGTGTGGAAGAGAGGTGAAGAAGAGAGTACAGGCAGGATGGAATGGGTGGAGAAGAGTGTCAGGAGTGATTTGTGACAGACGGGTACCAGTAAGAGTGAAAGGGAAGGTCTACAAGAGGGTAGTGAGACCAGCTATGTTATATGTGTTGGAGACGGTGGCATTGACGAAAAGGCAGGAGTCAGAGATGGATGTGGCAGAGTTAAAGATGTTAAGATTTGCACTGGGTGTGACTAGGATGGACATGATTAGGAATCAGTATATTAGAGGGTCAGCTCAGGTTGGACAGTTTGGAGGCAAAGCAAGAGAGGCGAGATTGCATTGGTTTGGACATGTGCTGAGGAGGGATGCTGGGTATATTGGGAAAAGGATGCTAAGGATGGAGCTGCCAGGTAAGAAGAAAAGAGGAAGGCCTAAGATAAGGTTTATGGATGTGGTGAGAGAGGACATGCAGGTGGTTGGTGTGAAAGAGCATGATGCAGAGGACAGGAAGAACTGGAAACAGTAGATCCACTGTGGCGACCCCTAACAGGAACAGCCGGAAGAAGATGATGATGATGATGATCTTGAAGGAGATGAAGTCTGAAGCACAAACGTGTTGGCACTAGTTACTGATTGATCATCCATGTCAATTTCCAACAGAATGAGGTACAGGCCAAAAATATGATCCGAGCGTGCATGGACATATGGACAGATATATATCTGGAAATGTAGACAGACAGCGATATGTATAAATATATATATATATATATATATATATATATATATATATATATATACATATGCACACAAATATATATATATATATATATATATATATATATATATATATATATATATATATATATATATATTTCTAAAGATGTATATAAATATAGATACAGATAGAACTGTGTATAGCATTACTAGATGGGAACAAACACCTGAACCACTCACTACAACATAACAGACCATATGCACTGTTAAAGGGGGTGGGGGCTGAAATGAGGGATACCTGGTAATTAGTGCTAACGGATATGCTGTGCAATCCAATACCCAGCACATGCGTGTTTTGGCTACATGACCCTCCATGACACAGCCACAATGCTTTCACAGTAAGCCAATTCACCTGTAAATGTCACGACGATATCTGTAACATTACATGCAGAAAAGTCATTCTAAAGTAGGGAATGTACAATGTGGAAGGGGTACAATAACAATGGTTCAGATATGCACACACATCTATACATTGACAAACATGTTCTGGTATATACAAATATATATATTTCGGGATATATACATAGATATAGGATATATGATATATATATATATATATATATATATATATATAGAGAGAGAGAGAGAGAGAGAGAGGTACATACACATATACACAGACAAAAGGTATTAGTAGCCATACATATGTAGGAGTAGTGTGGAAGTACTGGGTGCAAAGTATATCCCTCAGCTACAAGCCCTGTAACTGGTGCCTGTGAAATGTGCAGTGTGGCAACCATTCCCACAAATGAGAATACTTACATTAAACATATACCCACTCACAATTCAAAGGACATGACACAACAAACAGGTATGCATACACAGAAAACCTTTATTTGTGTACTATACAATAACGCATGACATTACTTACAGCACATGAAGTCTGACATATGTAATCAGTGATGAATGCAAGGCCCACACAAAACAGTAGATGCAAGCAATGTGGATATATAACATACTATGCTGTCCAGGCCAAGGCCTTCAATTAGTACAACAGTAGACAAAGGATTTGCCTTCAAGATAGGTAACAAACAACAATTACTAATGTATTTCAGCAGCCTCCAATTACACCCTGTAGTCAAGCTAGACTGGGTTGGTATCAGGAATTCTAGCAGTAAATAATGATAGGCCATTACCCAACAACCCCTAACTGTATCACAGCAGGACAAAGCCTTCCATATATGTGGAGGCCAGAGGCAGGCACACAGGGCCATACTTGCAATATTGCTGTTACACATTCTGGATATTGCTGGTGTTACAGGATTTGTTGCAACATACCCTTATGCAGGAATACAACATCAGAAACACAAATGGATGTAGCTATGTACTGATAGCATGCAACAGACAGAGTGCCAGTGATATATGTAGGGCAAAACCTGTGTAGTACACAGACCAAACCAACCACACAATCCACTGGCCATTGTTAGAAAAATATGTATTTAAATATATGTGAAATGCTAGTTTAAAAGCAAGGTAGTTTATAATGCATTTTATTCTATTAATCATATAACAGAAGGGATAAATTCATGTGTAAATGCAAGTAGCTTCTGAAACTGCAGTGTGCTTTGACCCCTGACCCTGGCAGCTGCCAGCTCAGCAAGCTTAATGTTATGCTTTTCATAAGTGATTATCTGCTGGGTCAGGAAATTAAAATGTGTAAATCTTCCGCTTCTTCCTGATAAGATAACTTGTCCTTGTAAATAATTAAATCTTCCTTTCCTGATGTAGTAACTTGTCCCTGTAAGATAAAAACACAGCTGGTGGGAAAGTGAAACAGTGAACAAAGAGGTGAATTTAAAGACTGAATCTGCTATTGTATTCAAACTGATATGGAATAACTTTACAGAAAGACATTATGACTGGCCAGCTGGATAGCAAGGCCGTATTGTATCTAAAGGAAAAGGTTTTTTAAATGTACTGCATCAGCATTATTAGATGATTAGAATACTGTTAGTAAAAGTGATGTAGATGCCTTGTGACTAACCACGTCAGTAAGGTGGGCATAACTTGAATGCAAACACTATAAAATATTCTGTACTTCCTGCATCATGTCAGACAAAATTCTGTACTTGTATGTTTTTTTTTGCCTCCTGGTGTATACTAGTAAACTTTTGAATCTGAACCTCCTGTGTATTGAATTCTGATTTTTTATTTAACAGCTTGGTCCTTTCGAGACGGAATTCCCTTGGTAAGCTGCAGATCAGAGCGTATCAGTGGTTGAATACTGCGCAGGAGAAGTTACCGAAATGGTTCTTCTTGAGTGAAAAGACCTCCGACTGAATTGTCGTGTGTAAAGAGGCTGGCCACTTTCTGATCTGTGGCCGAAGAGCGGAATTTGAACATTTTCAAGACCAGGAGGCTCAGGTAGGAAGAATTTGCCTTTTTTTTCTGTTTTAGATCAGGGACTAGGTTACAGTATATTGTTGTCAAGATTTGTTTTTGCAGATCAGGGAAAAAAGGAAGTACTGTATATTTTGTCATAGATCAGGGTAACAGAATAAGGTAGACAGTTATTCTAGATAAACTGTAAACAGGAACTAAGAATTTGACATCACGTGATAAAAAGGGTTACATAACATTTTCTTTGACATGGGTAATCAGTGCACTAAAACCTCGTGAGATCCGCTAACCAAAGGCATAAAATACATGCAATTACAGCATGCTGATAATGTTAGGTATTATACGAAATGGGTTAACAAACATGAATTTGATGGTAAACTAGATAAACTTACACTAGTTAAACTCCTTAAACAGCTTAAATCTGATGCAGGAGGTCAGGCAAAAAAGCAACGCCAACTAGGCATACCTCAAGCACATAGGTGGATTGAGGAAGCAAATCGTAGAGAACAGAAGCTTAAAAATTCAAAAACATTATTTTTAGACAAAGAGGATAATAACTTGGTAATAGCTACAGCTCCTCCTCCTCCTCCCTTACCCCTCCCTTACCCTTTTCAGGATATGAAGCGAGTGGACAGGCTGGTCCACCTCCGTTATCCTGAAGTTTCATAAGACCACAACCATTTGTTAGAGATCCTATTGAGACTAGGTCTCGAACACGTAAAACACATAGGGACACAGAATCATACCAGATAGAGAGAAATCTACAGGATGAGAGTGAGGAAGAAATATGCCCACTTATAGAAGTTCCAAATCCTCAGGCAGGACAGGAAGGGCAGGATCCAACACTCTTAGTATATAGACCATGGACACGGGAAGATATCCAGAAGGCTACTGAGGGAATCCCCCATCCGAAAGTTAATTTTACGAAATTTTTAGAAGATTTACAAGGCATGAGGTTAAGTTACCACTTGAATGGGGAAGATGTAGAAAAAGTAGTAAGACAAATTATAGGTCCAGATTGGCACATGATTTGTGGCACCTGGAATCCTCATAATGCAGAACTTAGGCCACTCCCACATAGTGATGCAGAGTTAGACAACAGAGTGAAAGGTCTGACAGACCGAATCTCTGAGAAATGGAAACCTAGAGCAGACTGGACTTGCATTAATCAATGCATACAACAGGAAAATGAGACAATAGATGGATATTATGCTAGATTATTAGAATGCTTTAATAATCATAGTGGTATGTCGGTTTCTGAGAACCAAACAACTGATTCCCCGTATGAACAACAATTAAAAAATGCATTTTTGAAAGGTTGCATTGCACCTATTAGTAGCTTCATTACGAAGCATATGATAGATCATCGAACAGGGAGGCTACAAGCCTTACTCGAATACGCTAGACATGCTGAGAGACATTTTAATAGTAAAAAGAAAAAGAAGGCGCAAGTCTTCACTGCTGAAGACGGAGCTGAAGTATTTGTATTACAGTCAGGTAAAAAGGGCAAGAAGAATGCCCAGGGAAACAAACAGTCTGACAAACGATCAGAAGATTTTGAAGAGAGGAAAAAGAGAGGTGAATGCTTCAAATGCGGGAAAAAAGGGCATCTAGCAAGGGATTGTAGGCAAAACAAGAAGGTAATTACAGAAGATAAAGGAGATGAGGACTGACTATATGATAGTGAGGATACATCAAGTGAAAGTCAGAAATCATCAGGAAAACTTAATAAACAGAAAGCAAATGTAAATGTGATAGAAGGAGTAAAGGAAGTGCAAGTAGATATGGAGGATGAAGAAAATGAAATTTTAGATTTAGCATTGTTGAGCCTGGAGCTCTACCTAGCAGATACAAAACCGGAAGTGACACTTCTGGTGGAGGGAAGGGAAGTCAAATTCCTATGTGACTCAGGAGCATCACGGACTTTGATACACCCCTCCAAGTTACCAGAACATTCAGAATCACCTGATTATATATTAGTAAAAGCAGCAAACGGACAGCTATACAGGGAGCCACTCTCCCATGATATAGCAATAACTGACCCTGTTTCAGGTATGACCCAGAGAAGTAAAATAGTTGTTTCTGCAAAGTGTCCTGTAAACCTATTGGGCAGGGACCTTATGCAGATATTTGGCATAGCAGTAGTTCCAACTGTACAAGGTATGGAGGCACAGAGACAAATGGATACCTTTGTAGTGCGATCGGAGGGTAAAACCTTTTATTGGTACAGCCAGGACCTAGTCACGACTGGTCCAGGGGCAGTGACCGAGGAGCTGATGAACGTAGCCATCAGTAAAGCCCCCTCCCTTGACACTGATCAACAGCATTTGTTACACTGTACTCTATATTACTGTACCACACCAGGACCTGATAGAGAGTATGAGCAAGAACTGTTTAGAAATCGTGCAACTAGATTGGTTTTGCGTACTCTGTACTGGGATACTGACGGGAATAGTGTAGTTAGCTGTTCATTACCTCAAGAATTCCTTGCATTGTATAAATCAAATCGGTTGCCACATGTTAGCCTGACAAAGAACAAAAGTGTCAAATGGGCAGACTTAGGAGAAAAAGTAACAAGATGGGAGAAACAGACTGATTTAGAACTGTCAGAACAAGGGATACAAAAACAAAAACTGAATTGGTTGACACAGACACATCCAGCTGTACACTTGCAATCTAGCAAGGACAGCTGATTAGCATTTTTATTAGAAGAAGAAGAAAGACCTTATGTGAAATTCTGACAACTCTCTGGTTAACAGGCAAGTCAGATGTAGGACTTATTCGAACAGCAGGACCAGTTACAATTACCCCAAAGTCAGCTTTTAGACCACAGAAAAGACAATACCCTTTGAGAAAGGATGCAGAAATAGGAATTAAGCCTATAATAGCAGCATTACTCAAAGAAGGAGTACTGGTAGAATCTCCTGATTCACCATGTAATACATCCCTATTTCCTGTTAAAAAAGCAAACGGGGAATGGCGGATGGTACAAGATTTACAAGCTGTAAATAATGCAGTAATACCTAGAGCACCTACGGTGCCAGACCCACATACTTTGTTAAATGATTTAGAACCGCAACATAAGTATTTCTCTGTGGTAGATATTAGCAATGCTTTCTTTTCAATACCTATACATCCTGATAGTCAATATTGGTTTGCATTTACATTTCAGGGTAAAAGGTATACATACTTGACTACCACAGGGATATTGTGAGAGCCCAACAATTTTTGCACAAGAAATGGCTAGCAACCTGGCAGGATTTACCCCACCGGGAGGTAGTCAAATTCTACTTTATGTAGATGACATCTTGCTAGCAGCCCCCATCCAGCAGCAGTGCAGGGAGGATACTGTAGCATTATTGAAATTTTTAGCAATACAAGGACACAAAGTAAACAAAAGTAAGTTACAACTTTGGAGAAAACAAGTTAGATACTTGGGATATGTAATATCCAATGAAGGTAGAATACTAGATGAGGAAAGAAAAACAGCGATTTTGCAAGCACCCAAACCAACAACCAAGAAATAAATGATGTCTTTCTTAGGTACAACTAATTTTTGTCGGAGCTGGATACCAAATTATGCTTTGGAATCTGCTCCACTGACTGACTTGATATATAAGACACCAATGGCAGCACAAGACATTTTACAATGGACAACAGAAGCAGAAACAGCTTTCTGCAGGTTGAAACAGTTGATAGCTTCTTCATTAGTTTTAGGACTTCCAAATTATCACAAACGGTTCTTTCAGACCATAGATTGTAAGCAAGAATATATGACGTCAGTATTGACGCAACAACATGGGGACAAGCAACGCCCCATAGCTTACTATTCATCACAGTTAGACCCAGTGGTGTGATCCTTGCCTCACTGTGTACAAGCAGTAGTTGCAGCCGCAATGGCAGTACAGGCTTCGGCCTCAGTGGTGTTATTCCACCCTCTCACATTGAGAGTGCCTCATGCAGTTGCAATAATTTTACTGCAAGAGAAAGTGGCATACCTTTCTCCTCCTAGACATCTTTCATGTATGACTATACTGCTGAGCCAACCTCATATGACAATTGAATGATGTACGACATTTAATCCATCAACATTACTTCCAACTCCTGCGGAGGGCACACCACACAGCTGCCTGCAGGAAATTGAACAGTTAGCTTTACCTAGACAAGATCTTACAGATATGCCCTTGGATAATGCTGAGATGACATATTACGTGGACGGCTCATGCAGAAGGGGTCCTACAGGGAAGAATCTGGTGGGATATGCAGTAGTTACAGACACTGAAATTTTAGAAGCTCAATCCTTACCACACAACTTATCTGCACAAGCAGCAGAGTTGATAGCTTTGACGAGCATGTACTTTAGCAAAAAACAAGTGTGTAAACATATATACTGACAGTCAGTATGCTTTTTCTACAGTACATGTATTTGCACAACAATGGAAAAATAGAGGAATGATTACATCCAGTGGAAAACCTATTAATCATGCACAATTTATTTTGGAGCTATTAGAATCTATTCAGTTACTTACCAAAGTAGCTATTTGTAAATGTGTAGCTCATACAAAACAACAGGATAAGATTTCAAAAGGCAATGCACGAGCTGATGCAGCTGCAAAGCAAGCAGCCTCAGACTCAGAAACTTTACTTTTAAATGAGGAATTACAACCCTCTGAGATTTTAGATTTAGACATGTTAAAAACAATGCAGATGCTTACTACAAAAGCAGAAAAACAAAAATGGGTAAAACGAGGTGCAATTCTTGAGAATGGACTGTACATTTCCAAAGAAAGAAAACCGATATTGCCGTCTAATTTATTTAGATATGCAGCTTTGTTGAGCCATGGACAGTGCCATGTCTCAACAGGGGGGATAGTACAGTTAGTAAATCGAATATTCCAAACATACGGATACATAAACTACACAAAAAAATTTTGTGCAGCTTGTCATACTTGTAACAAGCACCATGCACAAGGAGCATTTAAAACCAAGCAAGGAAGTTTTCCTATACCACCATACCCGTTCCATACTATTTGTATGGATTTCATAGAATTGAATAAATGTGAAGGGAAGAAGTTTTGTTTAGTTATTGTAGACATGTTTTCTAAATGGGTAGAAGCTTTTCCAACCAAAAACCCAGATGCAGCAACAGTGGCAAAAGCCCTGATAAAAGAAGTAATCCCTAGATTTAGCATTCCGGAGAGGATTTATAGTGACAATGGCACACATTTTGTGAATCAGACGATTCACCAGCTTGGGAGATTTTTTGGTATCTCCTTAAAGAACCATTGTGCCAACCACCCACAGTCAGCAGGACTGGTGGAAAGGTACAATGATACCCTAAAAAGTAAACTTAGGAAGCTAGTAGAGGAGACCCAAAAGAATTGGATATACTGTCTGCCTTTAGCACTGCTGAGTATGAGAACGGTTCCAAATGCAAAGGGTTTGACTCCCATTGAAATGATTTTTGGGAGAGCATATTATGTGCCTCAGTGGAAAGCTCTCATGCCTGCAGAGCAGGAGGCTGACAGTTCGTTAGCAGAATATATGAAGAAATTGTTAAGGAATAAGTCTGTTTTGCAGTTTAACTCTCTTTCAGATAAGGAACAGACCAGACCGGTGGAAACAGTCGTGGGCCCTGGAAGTTGGGTGTGGCTGAAAGTGACAAAAAGGAAAAACTGGGCGAATCCAAAGTGGGAAGGTCCGTACCTGGTTCTGTTGGCAACGCCTACTGCAGTTAGAGTGGCCGAGAGGACGTCCTGGGTTCATTTGACGCATTGTAAACCGGTAAAGAACTTTCAACTTGATAAAAACTTTGTGACTGATACACAACCAGACCGAGATGGCCAAAAACAAAGCGAATAGAAGTTTAGATCAACCCCAGAGATGTTGCATAATCATTTTGTTATGTGTACATTTATTAACTGTAATTGTGACAATTTTTCTCTTGTTGTGGTTCATCCTACACACAACCACACAAGTGAAAGTGGGAAGGCGTGATGAAACGTCTATAGACTGGCATCCAAATTTCAACACATACCTGGCCATGAAACGTGTGTATGCAGAGACTATGAACATTTCAAATTGCTGGGTTTGTACAGCTATACCAACAGCATATGGAGGACTGATAATGTCCACTGCCCCTTTGGGGATAAATGAGACTTGGGAGAATTTACTTTTCGACACAGGAACTGTGAGATCACAAGACAAAATAGCATTATTTTTACCTGTTACACAAAAGGGAATTGTGTGTTTTTTTAAAAACGACACCCTCCATGTGGGCTGGAGCAATTGTAATATAACCATATCTTACCGATGTTATATTAAGAATGGTAATGGCAATACTTTTTGCAATACTAATTATGACTCGTATTTAAACTCATTGAAAACGACTATGAGTGACATTCAAAGAAATCCAGTTTTGTTTAAACAATTGTCAGTTATAGATCAAAAAATGTTTCATGCAGGGCTGATGCGTATTAGTACTAAAGTAGAAAACTGCTATTTTATTTGTGGGAAAAAGGCATATAAATGGTTACCTGAGAATTGGTCTGGCAGTTATTTTTTGGGTTACTTGGTTCCGGCAATAAGACATACTGCAGAATTACCTTTGGGTAAGATACGAAACGTAAGGGAAACAGCTCAAAAATCTGAAGGTCCAGTTAAGAAACCTGTGAATCCAGTTGGGAAGATCGAAGCTGGTTGGAAAGACCATAATTCAGTAAAAGACAAAAGTGAATTGACTCATATGGACTTGGGTGACAGTGTTATATCCTGGGCAGGAATATTACCAGCCTATGGAGCAGTCAAATCAATCTGGGAGCTGAGGAAGTTGTCGAAACTTCTCGAAGTAATGAGTAATGCAACTTTTTCTGCCCTAGAATTGGTGACTGATGAACTGAATGCAATGAGAACTGTTGTGCTACAAAATCGGATGGCTCTTGACTTCACCCTAGCGGCGAGAGGTGGTACATGCACGCTTATCAAAGAAGAATGCTGTGCTTTCATCCCTGACAATCACCACAAGATAAATAATCACCTAGAGGTAATTCAGCAAGTATCAGCCATGACTGAACCAGGCCCAAACCCACTGACGGACTTTTTCCAAAATCTATTTGGGGGGTGGGTTCCATCCTAATGAACATTCTAATTGCTATTTGTGTGGGTATACTCCTAATAGGAGCATGTGTTTGCTGTGGAATTCCCTGCATGAAAAGATTAATCAAAGATTTTGTTGATGTATCTGTTACTGAAACTTTCTACCAAGATATTGAAATTGAAAGATTGATTTCAGATGACGCCTTTTCTGAAGTATAGATTAAATGACTCACCTAGCTGAAAATCCTGAGTGGGAAAGGCTAGGAGATGAAATGACACTATGCATACTTCAAAATAGAATAAAAAGTATTAATAGGGGGGAAAATGTTAGAAAAATATGTATTTAAATATATGTGAAATGCTAGTTTAAAAGCAAGGTAGTTTATAATGCATTTTATTCTATTAATCATATAACCGAAGGGATAAATTCATGTCTAAATGCAAGTAGCTTCTGAAACTGCAGTGTGCTTTGACCCCTGACCCTGGCAGCTGCCAGCTCAGCAAGCTTAATGTTATGCTTTTCATAAGTGATTATCTGCTGAGTCAGGAAATTAAAATGTGCAAATCTTCCGCTTCTTCCTGATAAGATAGCTTGTCCTTGTAAATAATTAAATCTTCCTTTCCTGATGTAGTAACTTGTCCCTGTAAGATAAAAACACAGCTGGTGGGAAAGTGAAACAGTGAACAAAGAGGAGAATTTAAAGACTGAATCTGCTATTGTATTCGAACTGATATGGAATAACTTTACAGAAAGACATTATGACTGGCCAGCTGGATAGCAAGGCCGTATTGTATCTAAAGGAAAAGTTTTTTTAAATGTACTGCATCAGCATTATTAGATGAATAGAATACCGTTAGTAAAAGTGATGTAGATGCCTTGTGACTAACCACGTCAGTAAGGTGGGCATAACTTGAATGCAAACACTATAAAATATTCTGTACTTCCTGCATCATGTCAGACAAAATTCTGTACTTGTATGGTTTTTTGCCTCCTGGTGTACACTAGTAAACTTTTGAATCTGAACCTCCTGTGTATTGAATTCTGATTTTTTATTTAACACCATCATGTGGATAGGCCCACAGTTGGGAGCTATGCAGACAGACTGCATAACATCCTAAACAACTATGTACACACAAACACTGCAAGACCAGCGATATACAATGCACATATGAACACTACTCACTTTGTCTGTAGGTCTGGAACCTCATATGAATGTGTATTTGGCCTCAGTCTGCAACTCCTGTTGTAAGAGGTATTGCAAACTGCTGTCTGTAACACTGCTGCCACATACAAGAAGGCTGTCCTCCATACTGGAAAGGTTAAGGGACAACGCCCACATGAGTCAGTATTTTATAGTACTGGGTTGCCATGACAGTGGTTATCTGAAGTACTACACAGCAGGCTGCATGCAATTAGCAACTGTTGCACACTGATTGGTGCAGAGCCCATCACATGATCATATGCATCACTTAAGAGAGAGAGAGGGTAAACAACAACAGGCAGTCACAGCTGTCAGGAAAAAAAATGACAGGTATATAAAACATATATGTATGTAATTGAAAGTAATACGTGGTATAGAATAATAGGAAATATGATGTGGAATGTTTATATGTGCCATCTGTAGTCCCTGTAATGAAGTTCTGCTGAACAACTGCTTTGGACAATACTGTCTGTCCCTGTAGGCAGTGGGACATACCCACCAACTGTTTCAGATCAGCAAGGAATGACAAAGAATTAAGCCATAATATGTGTGTTTGGTATGTTAGTGTGGGCAATAGCTGGTGGTGGAAGTACTGCTGTCACAATAGACACATGGGTGTCAGAGCACACCACACACAGGATAGTCATGTTAATGTCTAATGCAGCATGCACAAATGCCATAGGTGTATAATAGGCTTACCAGGAATCTCTCACCATATATAACACTCTAGTGTTAGTCTGTGTTCATATGTGACACCTGGCTGTGTTGCAGTAAGGCAGAACAGTGCAGCTGTGAATGAAAGACAGTTGCAGAATGTGGACCAGATGTCTGTATGCACCCCTCATATAGATAATTATCTGTGTGATATATGATTAGACAGGTATGGCTACAGATATACAGACATCATATAGATTTAGGTATATAGACACCCATAAGATATAGCTACACATATACATATATATATATATATATATATATATATATATATATATATATATTTATATTTATATATATATATATATATATATATATATATATATATATATATATATATATATATAGATTCACTATATAATCCCAAAGTACTAAAATGTCGAATTTCAGTATTTCGAGACTGAATAGTCGAAAACCCACATACACAAATACTCACAATCACGAATACCACAACCGCGACCATTCACACACAGACACAAACCAAGACATAATCACACACACATTCACCTACTTAACTAAACAAACATAACAACACACAGAAACACACCTAACCTACTTATAAGCAGGGGGCAAGCCCCCCTGCACCCCCCACGTGGGGGGCTTTGCCACCCACACCCCCCTACTTATATATTCTAACTCCGAGGTCGCACTAAACACACAAACACACAAAAAACACCACTGCACACATTCACACACACTAAAATCCCTACCCAACATCCTCAAACAAACAACAGTTACCTGAAACCCCAGATAAATCCAAAACCTGCACCACACGTAATGAACGTGACACCACGATAGCGGTGGATTTGACATTTCTGGATTCAACACTTCCGCATTCGGCATAATGTAGTTTCAAGTAACTGCATTTTCCACTATTCGGTCTCGACGTACTGAAATTCGAGATTTCAGTACGTTGAGATTGTCTAGTGTATCTATATATATATATATATATATATATATATATATATATATATAGTGGCACTGACAATGGCATGCAGGTGAAATAGTCTGTGACAGGCCAGCAGAGATAGTGTCCTGGCTACAAACACATAGCACAAAGCATGGCACAAACACACAGCACAAAGCTTGGTACAATACAACATATGTCCCAATGGTAGGTAAGCAGCCGATATACCAATTGCATTCTATGAACGGTTTGTTGTAGCCGATATGGTGGGGGTAGACAAAGATGTGTATTAAAAACTATGGTAACATTGCTGTATGAGTTGCACTGACCTGTTTCCATCTTTATGTCTTCCAGGGAGGATGCCCCATATCCGTCTGCCGGCCTACAGTGCTGTATCACATTTGGTGCAGCACTATGAACAGTGGTTCGGACGGACAGCCCAAGATCAGCAGGAGAGGACCACCCTGTGGAATGAACTAGTCCACAGGGTCAATGATGTTGGACTGCATAACCGCAGCTATGAGCAGGTCAGGCGTCATTGCAGTGACCTGCTTCACCAAGTATGTCTGCGTGCTGCTGCTGTATGGGAAGACCACCTCACAACAGGGGGGGACAAGCCATCCATCCACCCCTCACCCGTGTGAAAGAGCTACTCAGAAGCCTTGTGGCACCTGCCCACCTGCAGCACCAACAACTGGTAGGGCGCATTGTGGAGGTGGGTGCCACCAACACACTGCCTGAGGAGCATGCAGGTAAGGTCCCAGGGCACATCAGTACACCACTCATGTGTATGCATCTGCATCTGTACAGGTACATCATGCAAATCTGAGATGTCATATGCATAGTCTGTTGCTGTGTAGTAGTAATAAACAGACATGCATAAGCTGTAGTATTGTGGACCCCCACGGTAGATGTAATGTAATGCTGCACTCACCCTTTATGAATGCCACAGCTGTGGCCACTGACAACAACATTCTCACACTCTTATGTAGGTCCCTCCAGGATACCACCACAGCAGCAGCCTGTAGCTGATGAGTAGGGTTTATGTTCATGCATGACAAGACACCGTGCATGTAATGGCTATGGGATATTCCATGCACACATCTATCACACCTACCCATACTGCATGCTGTACATGTTCATGTTTTGTTGTTGTGAAATGCACTGCATCACAGTAATGACCATGCTGGGGTATTGGAAGGGTACAATAGACACATGAAAGATACCTAACATCCTGTCATTGTGCAATGTGTCCACAAGGATGGGGAGTATGGCAGGACACATGGCCTACAATAGGGATATGTGTGAAACACCACCCTCATGGCTATAACTGCACACAATCAGGTTATGTAACTGGGGCAGATGTAACCCTGACCCTACAGCAATAGTGACAGCAGTGTGTGCACTCCAAAGGATGTGCACATGAGTAGACTTTGCAACCACACACAGCTCTGGGACATGTGTAGGGTACCCCCACAGCCATGGTAAGGTCTGGTGGATGTCAGTGTAATAGTCCTGTACTGGTCATACATGCACAGCTGATGTTGTGGTCTGTAAAGCAGACATCAGGCATTCACAAATTATATCCATTCACATATCATCCCAGGTATGGGGTGCTGTAGCACATAGAGGCTGTGAGCATTGGAGCTGACATAACAGACACAGTACTACATAAGCAGCAATGGTTTGTACACCTGTGTGGTATGGTGCACAGTACAAGGCAGGGTGCAGAACAGGTCAACAGTAACACTTCATACATGGGTGCAGTGTTAACAAGGGGAAGGGCCATCACCTACCATCACAGCCCATGCATCACACACATGTATACTGCCACTGTGATGAGGTCACTATGATTGCACTGCATGCTGTTGAGCAGCAGATGTAATGCATGCTGACAGAAGGGTAATGGGAGGACTGTGTGCACAAAAGGTGTGCAACCCCACACATAGGTGTGTGTGGGGGGGTTGAATGTGTGTATAAGTGCAATCTGGTGGAGTGTGGTCGATGCATGTCTGATGTGTGTGTACATGTGTGTCTGTGCAGATGTCCATGTATGCACAGGTGATAGTGGGATTGATCACATGGCAGTACTTCTCCTTGGGATTGTGCTGTAGATGTAGTGACACATGAGACACCAGGACAGCTTGTATGATATGTGAACACATGACAACTGATAGCATAACAAGGTCTGTAGCACAGAACATGCATTGGGAGGGAAAGTACATACCAGGTATACACATCATAATGCCAGCAGCAGATAGATAACTGGCTACCCACGTATGCAGCATTACTAATGAAATGGGGAATTACCAGACCACATCAGTGAGTGTATCCAGGTATTACTGTTGTCTGCATGATAGGTTGATTGTGCAGCAGATGTGGCATGGACTGATCAAGACTGTAGTATGAGGCTCCGGTGTGTCACATATGTATTGAATGTAGCGGCCCCAACCATTTAGGGGCCATGTACACCATGACTAAACGTACACAGGGTATTACTGGATGACAGCAGTGAGGCTATGTACTACCTACTCCACCAAAGTCAGGGAGGTGATGGAGAAACAGGTCATGTGTTGTGATCACACGTGTAGGCATGGAGCGGTATCAATGTTAATAGGTAATATTAATGAGTGTATGTTAGCAAGTGCCATGTAGGATGGGGAACATCTGCAATTGAATGTGGGACTGTCTGTAAACCTAGGGTAAGGAAGGTAGTAAGGTGGACTGTCAGTGTTTGTGGGTGTACATGTTTGTGTGTGTGTGTGTGTGTGTGTGTGTGTGTGTGTGTGTGTGTGTGTGTGTGTGTGTGTGTGTGTGACTGTGTGTGTTTGACTGTGTGTGTGTGAGTGTGCGTACTGCTATGCAATGCTGTACAGGTCTTAACGTGTGTGTTTGTTTCCCCCACAGGTGGCGAGGTGGGTCAGGTTCCCTCCTGCATGCAAACTGAGGTAGGTGCCTGTACATACACCAATGATGATGATGGTACTGGTGAGACACAGATGGGGCTGTCAGAGGCTGATACTGCACCTACATGTGTCATCACCCTCCTAGCCACTCCAAGCCCACACACAGTTACAGTGCCCCTACAAACCCCATCACACGTGACCATAGCAAAGGGACAGTTGGCTGTTGGTGCCAGTGACCAGGAAGGTGTGGTGTCCATGCCAACTGTGTCGGGTCACAGTTGGCATAGCCAGATGTCTGGCAGGCCACCACATCGGCAGATGTACCGTGGTGCTTGTGGGAGGGCCACTGGTCATCATGCCCCTGGCAGAGGCGCCACACTGGTACCACCAGGAGCATGTTTCAGGCTGTAATGGAGGCACAGGCACATATGGACATGCACAACAGACAGGGCCTGAGGCTGCAGAGGGCTGCTTTCTCATCTGTAAGTGGCACCCTCCATGACATTGCTGCTGCCCTCTGTGAACATACCAAGGTCATGGATAGATGGTGGGGTGAGATTGTGGGCCTCCTCAACCATGGAATGTGCATGCTTTAACATGTGGAGGGAGTGGTGCGACATCCATGTGGACGTAGGCCAGAAACACCAGCAGCTGGTGGTCAACGTGGATGTGCCACGACACCAAGCTGCTCCCGTAGTGGCAGTACCAACCCCAGCACACCACTGGGGGTGCTGTCCACACCACACCACAGCAGGCCTCGTGCACGTGGCTTTGACCAGTCCCATGTGGGAAATGGTTCCAGTGGACACCTGTCATCATCAGGGGAGAGTAGCAACTCAAGGTCTGTACCTGCACGTGCCCGTGGAACCCCTGGCAGGCACAGTCAGTGTGTCCATGGCCGGAGGCACTGACCTGAACACCCAACCAGGTATGGTCTGCAGCAGTCCAACAACACCTCTATAGGGTGGCCACATGACAGGACTGTATGCATGCATACCCACACACTATGCAACCACACCTAGGGCGACCCCATACTGACACACACCACATCACCATGCCCCAATCATTGAACCAAACCCCTCACCCACACTCATGGTGACACATGTATGGCCACCCTCGGCCTCTGGCAAACCAGCAACACACCCTGTGCATATGATGATACCTGTGCCACATCCCTGTCATCTATAACATTGATGCAGGGACAGGCTAATATGGTATTGATGCACACGGTGACTGTTATAGAGTGCTGTAATGTACTGCAGTGTGAGATGTTGTCAGGGCTAATGTGTATTGCATATGTCAGGTAGTGTAGCCACGCAGCTAAGATGCATTTCAGCTGTCAGTAACAGTGATTATCTGCATAATGTTATCCATTTGTGTTGCAGGTGTACGTGTGTCAGCAGGAGGATGCTCTGCAGTCATATTTCACAAGAGTATGGCACTGTGGTGACACCATGGTGACTGCCCATGGGTGGTAACCTCAGTCCCACTGTTACCACTAGGGGGCTTGTGGGCTTCCAATATCCCAACATCCCTCTCCATCAAGGTGTTCACCCCCCACATGTGTCATATACTGCCCCTATATGCGTCTTGTGTGTCATGTCTGGTAACCTACCCATCCTCCCTCCCCAAATATACCTACAGCCCTTCCCCAACATCCCACTCCCACCTGAAAAGATAATGGAAGGGCAATATGTTCCCACGAAACAATCTCACCCCATACATGGCTGTCCATTCTGCACAAGTGTCCACTGGACACATGTAATCTGGTCTAATTGGCATCACAATGCATTTATGTTATCCTCACCCCTCTCCCAGGGATTTGAGGGTCCACATCAACCTCCAACTTCAATGTTTATGCACAGCTGTTGCTGTAGCAGAAATGGGTAGCTAATGACCTTTCCTACACCCTTCCTGCACATGCCTAGCTATTTCACCTACTGTCTTACCCTCTTTGTGCCCCTTTTTCACCACGTTCCTATCAACCCTTTTTTCCATTCCTTTTAAAGAAGTTAGCATGGTGTAAGCAGGAGTGTTCTGGCCAGAAACGAAATAAACCACCTCTGCAAGGCTCGTACCCAGGACCTTGCAAACCATACATAAAGTAATTTCCTACTAAACAATGACAGATGTACATAACCCTGATGTTTTCACAAACATATCATTCAGCCCAGTCATTCAACAGTACATGGAATGTATTGCAACATATAGATGTATGTGTGTGAGTAAATATATTAATTTCTAAACAGGTACAACATATTGATATATGTATATATACATATATATATATATATATATATATATATCTGTATCTATAGGGATATATACATATATAAATATATATGAACATATATACATGCAAATGCCTACATCTATGGATGTATATGTCTACATCTGCATGTGTAAATGTTAAATAAATTGTTAAAGTCAGACTGTAAAAATCATTAGGCATTTTAAAATGACAGTCAATAACAGACAGTAATGCAGGAAACTCAAGTATTTACTATACGTATACTCTAATGTACATTAGGAGGCAAAAAACCATACACAAACTTGTACAGAATTTTGTCTAACTTTATTTAGGCAGTGTTTGCCATTTTATATCATTTACAATCAGCTTTTGCCCACCTCACTGACGTGGTCAGTGACAGGGTCTTTACATCATGACCATTCATAAGAAAAATGCTGATATTACAATTTTGAAAAGTTACTTTCCCATGAGAACATTACAGCCTTGCAAAGCACCTGGTCAGTCACAATGTCCTTCCGAGGATGTAGCCAATTCAAGGCTCTTAGATTAGCTCGAATACAATGGATTAATGTTTCTTTAATACATTTCTTTGTCTCTCTGTTCACCAGCTGGACATTATCTCTGATAGTGCACAAGGCCATTCTTCTGGTGGAAGCAGGAAAAGATACACATGCACACAGATTCATTATTTTCTAACTTTGCAAAATAATCTTTCACTGACAGACATGAGCCAGCCGAGCTGCCAAGGCCAAGTTTCTAATCACACTGCAGCTTATGCTTCAAGCAATAATATGCAAGTTCATTTCTACTATTATTCTAGTAAAACAGAATTAAATGCATTACATATTATACTATTTTTCAACCTTTGCTCTTCATATAGATTTGAGCACATTTATTCCTGTCTAAAGCACACATTTCCCTATATATCTGACCACACAACTTATATATGTCTGAATGTTTGAATACATATTTTCCTAACAGCTTATATGTGAATACATATTTTTCTAGCAGCATATATGTGAATACATATTTTTCTAACATTCTCCCTCCTGTTAATGCATTTCATTCTATTTGAAACATAAACAATATCATTTCATTTCTTAGCCTTTTCCTTTTTAAGGACTTTCAGCTAAGTAAGCCATTTATTTTATATTTCAGAAAAAGCATTATCTGAAATTAATCTTTCAATTTCAACACTTTGGTAAAAAGTTTTAGTAACAGATATATCAACAAATTTTTGATTAATCTTTTCATGCAGGGAATTTCACAGTAAACACATGCTCCTATTAGGAGTATACCCACACAAATAGCAATTAAATGTTTAATAGGATGGAACCCCACCCCCCCAAACAGATTCTGGAAAAAGTCCGTCAGTGGGTTTGGGCCTGGTTTAGTCATTGCTGATACTTGCTGAATTACCTCTAGGTGGTCATTGATTTCATGTTGGTTGTCTGGAATACAGCATTCTTTTTTGTGTACCACCTCTTGCTGCTAGGGTGAAGTAAAGAGCCATTCGATTTTGTAGCACAACAGTTTTTATTGCATTTAGTTCATTAGTCACCAATTCTAGGGTGGAAAAAGTTGCATTGCTCATGACTTCTTGACAGCTTCCTCAGCTCCCAGATCGATTTGACTGCTCCATAGGCTGGTGGTATTCCTGCCCTGGATATAACACTGTTGCCCAAGTCCATATGAGTCAATTTACTTTTGTCTTTCACTGAATTATGGTCTTTTCAACCAGCTTCGATTTTACCAACTGGATTCACAGGTTTTTTAACTGGACCTTCAGATTCTCAAGCTGTTTTCCTTACGTTTTGTATCTTACCCAAAGGTAATTCTGCAGTATGTCTTATTGCTGAAACCAGATAACCCAAAAAACAACTGCCGGACCAATTCTCAGGTAATCATTTATATGCCTTTTTCCCACAAATAAAATCATTACTTTGGTACTAATACGTGTTATCCCTGCATGAAACATTTTTCTATCCTTAATAGACAATTGCTTAGTTAAGACTGGATTGTCACATACTGCATTTAATGTAGTTTTCATTGAACTCAGATATGAATCATGGTTAGTATCACAAACAGTGCCCCCACTTTTGACTTTAATGTAACATTTATAAGACATTGTTATATTACCATTACTCCAGCCCACCTGGAGGGTATCACTTTGTAGAAACATACAACTCCTTTTGTGTGACAGGTAAAAATAAAGCTATTTTGTCCTGTGATCTCACAGTTTCTGTATAAAAAAAACTTTCCAAAGTCTCATTTTATCCCCAGAGGGACAGTGGACATTACAGTCTTTTATATGCTGTTGGTATAGCTGTACAAACCCAGCAATTTGAAAAGTTTATAGTCTCTGTATACACTTGCTTCATGGCCAGGTATGTGTTAAAGTTTGGATGCCAGTCTATAAACAGTTCATCACGTCTTCTCACTTTCACTTGTGTGGTTGAGTGCAGGGAAAAACCACAATAAGAGAAAAATTGTCACACTTATAGTTAACAAATGCACAGTTAACAAAATAATTATGCAATAGTTCTTGGGTTGCTCTGCTTTTTTGTTTGCTTTACTCTTGGCCATTTTGCCCTTGTGTATCAGTCACAAAGTTTTTATTCAGCTGAAAATTCTTTTTGTCTGAAAAAGAGTTAAACTGCAAAACAGATTTATTTATTAACAGTTTCTTTATATAATTAGCTAGTGAACTGTCAGCCTCCAGCTCTGCAGGCATGAGAGCTTTTTACTGAGGCACATAATATGCCCTTTCAAATACTACTTCAAAGGGGATCAAACCCTTTACATTTGTTACTGTTTTCATGCTCAGCAATGCTAGAGGTAAACAGCAAATCCAATTCTTCTGAGTCTCACTCATCAACTTTTTTAACTTGTTTTTTTTTAAATTCCATTGTACCTCTCCACCAGTCCTGCTGACTGTGGGTGGTAAGCACAGTGATTCCTTAAGGAAATCCCAAAAATCTCCCAAGTTGTTGAATTGTCTGATTGACAAAATGTGTCCCATTGCCACTATAGATTCTTTCCGGTATGCCAAATCTAGGAATTATTTCCTTTACTAGGGCCTTTGCCACTGTTGCTGCATTCGGATTCCTGGTTGGAAAAGCTTCTACCCATTTTGAAAACATATCTATGATCACTAAACAGTATTTCTTTCCTTCACATTTATTCAACTCTATGAAGTCCATACAAATAGTATGGAATGGATATGGTAACTCCCTTGCTTGTTTTTAAATGCTCCTTGTGCATGGTGCTTGTTACAAGTGTGACAAGCTGCACAAAATTTTATTGTATAATTTATGTATCCATATATTTGGAATATTCTATTTACTAACTGTACCATCCCCCCTGTTGAGACATGGCTCTGCCCATGGCTCAACAAAATTTAAATAATTTAGACGGCAATATTGTTTTTGGAAATGTACAGTCCATTTTCAAAAGTTTTACCCAGTTTTGTTTTTCTGCTTTTGTAGTAAGCATTTGCATTGTTTTAACATGTCTAAATCTAAAATCTCAAAGGGTTGTAATTTTTATTTAAAAGTAAAGTTTCTGAGTCTGAGGCTGCTTGCTTTGCAGCTGCATGAAATCTTATCCTGTTGTTTTGTATGAGCTACACATCTACAAATAGCTACTTTGGTAGGCAACTGAATAGATTCTAATAGCTCCAAAATAAATTGCGCATGATTAATAGGTTTTTTACTGGATGTAATCATCCCTCTTTTTCTTTATTGTTGTGCAAACACATGCACTGTAGAAAAAGCATAATGACTATCAGTATATATGTTCACTTTCTTGCCTTCTACTAAAGTACATGCTCCTGTCAAAGCTACCAGTTCCGCTGCTTGAGCATACAAGTTGTGTGGCAAAGTTTGTGCTTTTAAAATTTTAGTGTCTGTAACTACTGCATACCCCACCAGATTCTTTCCTGTAGGACCCCTTCTGCATGAGCCATCCTGTCACCTCAGCATCATTGAAGGGCATATCTGTAAGATCTTGTCTAGGTAAAGCTAACTGTTCATATGAGGTTGACTCAGCAGTATGGTCATACATGAAAGATGTCTAGCAGGAGAAAGGTATGCAACTTTTTGTTGTAGCAGAATTATTGCAACTGCATGAGGCATTCTCAATGTGAGAGGGTGGAATAACACCACTGTGGCTGAAGCCTGCACTGCCATTGCTGCTGCAACTACTGCTTGTACACAGTGAGGCAAAGATTGCACCACTGGGTCTAACTGTGATTAATAGTAAGCTATGGGGCATTGCTTATCCCCATGCTGTTGCTTTAATACTGATGTCATGTACCCTTGCTTACAATCTACGGTCTGAAAGAACCATTTGTGATAATTTGGAAGTCCTAAAACTAATGAAGAAGCTATTAACTGCTTTAACCTGCAGAAAGCCATTTCTGCTTCTGTTCTCCATTGTAAAATAATTTGGTACCCAGCTCCAACAAAAATTAGTTGTACCTAAGAAAGACATTATTTCTTTCTTAGTTGTTGGTTTGGGTGCTTGCAAAATTGCTGTTTTTTTTCTCTTCTCTTTTTCCCTTTCCCTTTATCTAGTATTCTACCTCTATTGGATATCACATATCCCAGGTATCTAACCTGTTTTTTCCAAAGTTGTAACTTACTTTTGTTTACTTTGTGTCCTTGTATTACTAAAAATTTTAATAATGCTACTGTATCCACCCTGCACTGCTGCTGGGTGCTGCTAGCAAGATGTCATTTACATAAAGTAAAATTTGACTACCTCCTGGTGGGGTAGACCCTGCCAGGTTGCTAGCCATTTTTTGTGCAAATATTATTGGGCTCTCACAATATCCCTGTGGTAGTCGAGTATATGTATACCTTTTACCCTGAAATGTAAATGCAAACCAATATTGACTATCAGGATGTATAGGTATTGAAAAGAAAGCATTGCTTATATCTACCACAGTAAAATACTTTTGTTGTGGCTTTAAATCATTTAACAAGGTATGTGGGTCTGGCACCGTAGGTGCTCTAGGTATTACTGCATTATTTACAGCTCATAAATCTTGTACCATCTGCCATTCTCCGTTTGCTTTTTTAACAGGAAATAGGGGTGTATCACATGGTGAATCAGGAGATTCTACCAGTACTTTTTGAGTAATGCTGCTTATTATAGGCTTAATTTTTACTTTTGCATTTTTTTCCAAAATGTATTGTCTTTTTTGTGGTCTAAAAGCTGACTTTGGGGTAATTGTAACTGGTCCTGCTGCTTGAATAAGCCCTACATTTAACTTGCCTGTTGACCACAGAGTTGTTGGAATTTTACACAAGGCCTTTTTTTTTTTTTTAATAAAAATGCTAATCAGCTGTCCTTACTAGATTGCAAGTGTACAGCTGTATGTGTCTGTGTCAACCAATTTAGTTTTGTTTTATATCCCTTGTCCTGACATTTTTAAATCAGTCTGTTTTCCCATTTTGTTACCTTTTTTTTCTAAGTCTGCCCATTTAACACTTTTGTTTTTTGTCAAGCTGACATGTGGCAGTCTATTGGACTTATACAATCTCATGAACTCCTGAGGTAATGAACAGCTTACTACACTGTTTTCCTCAGTATCCCAACATAAAGTTCGTAATATTAATCTGTCAGCAGGATTCTTACTTATATTTCTTATCAGGTCCTGGTGTGCTACAGTAGTATGGAGTACAATGTAGCAAGTGCTGCTGATCAGTGTCAAGGGAGGGTACCTTACTGATGGCTATGTTTATCAGTTCTTTGGTTACTGCCCTTGGACCAGTCATAACTAGGTCCTGGCTGTACCAATAATAGGCTTCACCCTCTGATCACACCACAAGAGCATCCATTTGTCTTTGTGCTTTCATACCCTGCATGGTAGGAACTACTGCTATGCCAAATATTTGCACAAGGTCTCTTCCCAGTAAGTTTACTGGATATTTTTGCAGAAACTACAATTTTACTTTTCTGAGTCATACTTGAAACAGGGTCAGTTATTGCTATATTATGGGAAAGTGGTTCCCTGTATAGCTGTCCATTTGCTGCTTTTATTAATATATAATCAGGTGATTCAGAATGTTTTGGTATCTTGGAGGGGTGTATCAAAGTCCGAGTCACACAGGAATTTGACTTTTTCCTCCACCAGAAGTGTTACTTCTGGTTTTGTATCTGCTAGGTAGAGCTCCAGGCTCAACAATGCTAAATCTAAAATTTTATTTTCATTTTATTCTCTACATCTGTTTGTACTTCCTCTATTCCTCTACTACATTCACATTTTCTTTTGTTTATTAACCTTTCCTGATGATTTTTGGTTATTATCACTATCATATAGTCAGTCCACATCTCCTTTATCTTTTGTCATTGCTTTCTTATTTTGTTTATAGTCCCTAGCTAGATGCCCTTTTTACCTGACTGTAATACAAATACTTTAGCTCCGTCTTCAGCAGTGAAGACTTGTGCCTTTTTTTCTTTTTACTATTAAAGTGTCTTTCAGTACGTCTAGAATACTCAAGTAAGGCTTGCAGCCTGCTTGTTCAGTGATCTATCATATGCCTTGTAATAAAGCTACTGACAGAGGCAATGCAACCTTTTAAAATGTATTTTTAATTGTTGTTTAAAGCATTTTAATAATCTAGCATAATATCCATCTACTGTCTCATTTTCCTGTTGTATGCATTAATTAATGTAAGTCCAGTCTGCTCTAAGTTTCCATTTTTCAGAGATTCTGTCTGTCAGACCTTTTACTCTGTTGTCTAAAAATGTTTCAGAATTTTAAGCTTCTGTTTTTTACAATTTGCTTCCTCAATCCACCTATGTGCTTGAGGTATGCCTAGTTGGTGCTGTTTTTCTTTTTTTGCCTTGCATCAGATTAAAGCTTGTTTAAGGAGTTTAACTAGTGAAAGTTTATCTAGTTTACTATCAAATTTATAGTTGTTAACACATTTTGCAAAATATCTCACATTATCTGCTTACTGCAATTGCATATGCTTTACATTATCCGTTAGGGCGGATCTCGTGATCTCTTAGTGCACTGATCTCCCATGTCTTAAAGTAACCCTTCTCTTGTACCACGTGGTATCTTATTTCATATCCACAGTAGTGTCTAGAATGACTGTTTACTTTGCTTTGTTATTCCCTGATCCATGACTCAAGATACAATACTTCAACTCTCTCTCCCTGCTATCACAAACCTTAGCAATAGCACAGTGTAACCTGGTCCCTGATCTAAAACAAAGACAAAGAGGGAAATTCTTCTTACCTGAGCCTCCCGCTTTATGACTGTCTTTTTCTTGGCCCAGTCTTCCGGCTTTTCAGCCACAGATCAGAAAGTGGACAGCCTCTTTACACACAACAATTCAGTCGGAGGTCTTTTACTTTAAGAAGAACCATTTTGTTTTGGCAGCTTCTCCTAGATTTATCACCACTCATGCACTCTGACCTGCAGCTTACCAAGGAATTCAGAAGGACCAAAATGTTAAATAAATTGTTAAAATCAGACTGTAAAATCATTAGGCATTTTAAAATGACAGTCAATAACAGACAGTAATGCAGGAAACTCAAGTATTTACTATATACTCTAATGTACATTAGGAGGCAAAACCATACACAAACTTGTACAGAATTTTGTCTAACTTTATTTAGGCAGTGTTTGCCATTTTATATCATTTACAATCAGCTTTTGCCCACCTCACTGACGTGGTCAGTGACAGGGTCTTTACATCATGACCATTCATAAGAAAAATGCTGATATTACAATTTTGAAAAGTTACTTTCCCATGAGAACATTACAGCCTTGCAAAGCACCTGGTCAGTCACAATGTCCTTCCGAGGATGTAGCCAATTCAAGGCTCTTAGATTAGCTCGAATACAATGGATTAATGTTTCTTTAATACATTTCTTTGTCTCTCTGTTCACCAGCTGGACATTATCTCTGATAGTGCACAAGGCCATTCTTCTGGTGGAAGCAGGAAAAGATACACATGCACACAGATTCATTATTTTCTAACTTTGCAAAATAATCTTTCACTGACAGACATGAGCCAGCCGAGCTGCCAAGGCCAAGTTTCTAATCACACTGCAGCTTATGCTTCAAGCAATAATATGCAAGTTCATTTCTACTATTATTCTAGTAAAACAGAATTAAATGCATTACATATTATACTATTTTTCAACCTTTGCTCTTCATATAGATTTGAGCACATTTATTCCTGTCTAAAGCACACATTTCCCTATATATCTGACCACACAACTTATATATGTCTGAATGTTTGAATACATATTTTCCTAACAGCTTATATGTGAATACATATTTTTCTAGCAGCATATATGTGAATACATATTTTTCTAACAGTAAATGTATACAGCAGGACATGTAAATGTAAGCAGATATATACATGCACATATATAGGTGTATACGGACAGACATCTGGTGATAACAATGGGGATATAACCAAAACATATATGCCCTCATGCAACATTAATGGCATTGAGTGGCTCCACACAATATACGTCTGGTATGAATAGGTATACTCCCCCCCAGCCAAGCATGCCCCCCCTGTAATACAGTAACAAGTGTTGCAGATTCCATAACCAGGACAGCACACAACATGGCCATCCCTAGTATACATATATACAGACAGATATATGCAGATATATATACATATATATGTAAGTACACATACACACACAGAGATATGTACAGTACAATACATATGTAGTACGTGCACACAAATTGAGCAGCCATTATTCCTACATTCACCACCTTACCAACTGGAGAATGTATGAGCCACCCATACGAATGACATTCATAGCCTGCAACACATACCCACAGAGATATCAAAGGGTATAACACCACACACAGGTGCCCATAAATGATTGCGAAAGCTATATATGTGTACTATGACAGTTGTATATGCTATGTCATATAGCCATTTAGACACTGACATCCATATGAACAGTGTAAATCAACTGTGAAACAGTTATACTGAGACAGTAGTCTGGTAAGGTTGACACATGTTGCTGTCCAGGCCGTGGCCTTCTAATAGTAAAATAGTAATGACAGACTGGCCCACAGCATACCAGACAATCAACAGTACGTAATGCAGATGTATAGGTCAGCAGCCTCTATTTACAGTCTGTACACAACAATCCATAGGGGGTACAGACCCCAGTTGACACAATGGGATGTATCTGTTACATAACAAGGCATAACTGACACCATCACAATCACACTGACAAACAGAACAGTCTGTATGGCAGGAGGCCTGCATTTACCCATGGTGGACTGTATGGTAATGTACATCCAGATACCTTAAGGCAGTTTACCCCAGATACCCACACATATTGTTACAGCCTAGGTTAGTCATGGTGCACCCCCCTACACTCATTACTACTGGGCCATATACCACAGTTATGTACACTGCCCTCTGCAGTGCATTAGGGCACACATGTATTGTGTAGGTGGAGCCCACACATATATAGCCCCAACCCCCCAGTATGTGTGGGGGACACAACAGCAGTGGAGGGACAGCAGGAATGACAGCATGACATACACACAGCCCACTACATAACACACCCTGACAGCATGTCACATGTGCTAAGCCAGGTATATAGGTGGAGGACAAAGTCTGGAACACAGGCACATATGTGTACAACTGTTGTCATACAGTAAGCAAGATATGTAAATTTGTACATATCTATATGGATATATGTATAATGATATGTACATATATGTTTGTCATATGTCCTGCACATGGGGTGGAGCCCTACTTCAACCCCAATAGTCCTAACTTCTCAGTGCAAGGGGAATTCATGTATGTATTGCAGGTATATTTGTAGACTATTGCTACTGTAATAGGGATCATCTTCACAGAAATGTTGTGTGTGGGGGGCCAGATCTGCTGTGGACATGTGCGCCATTGGCTGCTGACAGACATCCTAAGGGCATTATAGTACAGTACCACTGCTAGCACAGTAATGCCCCTGTGGACTACAGCTGCAATATGCCCAATATATATGGACAGTCTGACACATGCTGGTCAGTCCAGGGATATACACAGAACCCCTTCATCCAAGACATGTGGACCAGGCCTGTCAATGTGGATATTAACAGCCATGTAGATGGGTATCACACATAAATACTGGTATACATTTGCCCCATAGGTTATACATTCATACACCCCTGTCTGTCCTGACACATAATAACCCCTGTACAAAGATTCCATGGCCACATACTACCCACTAGTTAGTGACATACATCTGAACAGCATCCCACTGCTTTGTCTGACATACATGACTGTCATGGTGGCCGGGTAGAAGTACATCTGGCAAGTATCTGGACATGTCATCTCACTGGATAAGTACAGTAATGTGCTAGGCATGTAACAAAGCACAGTCCAAGCTACAGGCAGACTGATTCAACACTGGGCTACATCTCCCATGTGGGGATACACATGTACCTACATAGATAGCAGGCTCTACAGGCATGTCAGATTACAGAGTAACAGGCACCTGTGTGAAAGTGCATAACCACAACCAATGTGAACACAGCCACAGCCACATATGGTAAGCTAGCGTACTATTACAGTATATGGACTATCTGTCCTACACCATCCTCATATGAGCCACTCACACAACACCCCTACATATACTGGGCCACTAGACAGTGTGGTCCGATGCCTGTCTGTGTGTGTTCGCCCCTACAAACATGTAAGCTGTTAGAGTTACATACAGTGGAGCAGCATGTGACATCAGATAGAACAGGACCAGGAACCATGACATCTACAACAGTCTCTACACAGGCCAAGGTACATCTTTACTATACACACACTGTCGACAATTACCAGACTTACACATACCTCTGTACTGTACACACAACCACATAATGCCCAGGTTATGTCCTCAGTTATATCCCTTACTATACATAACATGTATAGCTGTCTGATATCTCACTAGCTTGTTACCAGATATGCTGTCAATGACTATGGAGTACAGAACATATGCACCCCCTACTGCATGACATATGTACAAAGGTTGACAGAGTTGTGGCTGGAGGCACAAACACAGGGCCAATATTGACATGTCGCTGTAATACCCTCATACATATACTGTCGTAACAGGGTTTGTTGCACCATATGTCCTATGAGGGATGTGACGTCGGTAACTCTCCTGGCTGTCACCATCTACTGCCTGCTATCCTCACACTACCTTCTGCATTCCACAGATATAGCTGACACATGATACCAAAGGCACAACACTGCCCATTCTGTGGATGACCATGCAGATGGGGACCCCTCATATACATGGGACTGACATGGCAGGTATTGCGACATGTACTACAGGCATATCCAGACAAACACTGTTAAACCAACAGAACTCCACATGCAGTATAGAAGCACTTACAGTCTGTAGTCAGATCAGGCACATTCCCCCTCCTGTTTGTTGCCCTCTTTCCACAGTGTATGTTGTTAGAGTTAAATCCCCAATCCATCTGAGATGGTTTGCCAAACAACAGATTGAATTCCTGCTCACGGTGACTGTGAAGGGTCAACACCACCATGTTGTTCCTAGGTATTGGAGTGTGTTTCCATGGAATTGGCTATAGGACTGTTACCACAGCCATTCCACATGCAATCAGCTAGGGGAGGGCTGCAATTCATGTAGAGGCCATCAGCTGATCATGAGCATCACTTAAATTACACATGCTGCTGCCTAAGCATAGCAGGTGTGGGTCTCCAAATCCACCGGATAGGGAGTGGGGGAGGCAGACAGAGGCAAATACATGTCAGGGAGGGGTGGTAGAGTAAAACATAAGCATGTTTGTGTCACACACCTACCAGCACAGGGTATCAAACCCCCAACAACTATGTTGTGCCATCATAGTTCGATGCAATTATTGGTAATTTGTGATGATGAGTAACATCTGCAACAGGGATATGGTAGATATACGGTAGGTGACGTACATGTGCCTATCTGCATGAACAGCTGCCAGCGTCAACACAGGCACACTCACACAGGGACGCATACACATTGACACATTTGGCAGGGCCAGGAGTGCAACTTATCACTAATGGGATTGCCACAGCACATCGATGTGCAGGTATCACATGCACCACACAGGTGATATGGAGGTCGTATGGGCATAGAGTATGAGGAGGTGTCAGACATCAAATAGCATGCTTCAGTATGCCCTGGGGGTTTTTAGTGAGTGTAGATGTGGTCAGATGCACCATACAACACACACACATGGACACACAGGGTGCCATTCCTGACATGCATGGGTGCATGTCTGCATGGGTGTGTTGTGGTCAACTGTGCCAGCAGGCTATACAATGGTAGGGGATGGGTATACTTGGCATCAGCCTACATAATGATGGTCTGCTTTGTGCCTCAGGCCTGTGGTTTCTGCATCTGCCCACACAGGTGGGTATTGCATCCCCCATCCAGTCACCTGTGTGACTATTGTGTGTGGCCAATGCTGTGCATCACTTGCCATGTATATGTTCCTTACTCCATGACATGGATGGTGTCTGGGATGTGTACACCTCCCACATGGATGTACTGTGACATGTGGAGCTGTACTGGGGTGTCTGGCCCATGTTATGAACACAGATTATCTTTGGATGCGCCAGTCTTACCCACCTGTGGCAGGAACTGGTAATGGGCAGCAAGTTTACCCTGTAACTACATTGATAGCATGCTAACAGCATTCCCTGATGTCAGTGTCATCTGAACATACAGGGCATTTTATCAGGCATGGTATGTCTGTTGGGAGTTGCATGTGAAGGCACCACGGGTGGTGCAGGTGTCCATTAGGGAACATGGTGTAGGTGCACTGTCTGCATGTACATGCATATTGGACAGATGGCCAGGGTGACATGCTCTCTGTAGCCCACTGCTATCACTGCAGAGTTACTATCAGTGACCAATATGCAGTATACTACCCACATATTGGCTGTTGTCTAGGCATGTGTGTTCTCTGGGTAATAGTGGGGTTGCTAACTGTGATTGGCTGGCCTTGATGTCACATGCCTGGGTATGGATTTGCACACCAGCCTCTCAGCTAATTTACAGCTGGTATCCCTGTATGGTTGACATGGCGATATATAGTAGGGCCACCATAAAAGAACTGAACAAAACTCCCTCCACATTGGCCACAGGTGTCACACACTCACAGCCACCTCTACAAAGGATACATGTTACACACACACACACGCACCTGTCGTGTCTGGGAGTAGAGCCCCTACCTAACTAGTTTATCACACAGTTATAGTACATGCCACAGACATTACTGGAGTACCTCTTCCCCAAATTTCACAATGTATGACATCAGCAGGGTTACCAGAGTAGGGCATTTCGACTGTACAGCGAGTGACTAGCCTAAAACGCATTGCTCCCTACACAGACAGTGAGACACACACAAAACATCCACAACTGACATGTGTGGGTACAGAACCCCTGACCAAGGTCTATATCACACTACAGCATGGGGCTGTTATAGGACACACCACAGGGATTACAGATGAACTGTCTCCCCAAAGTTGTATTTCACAATAGATAACATCAGCAGGAGTGCCACAGTAGGGCATTTGAAATATACTGTGAGTGATTAGCCTATAATGCATTGCTCCATACACACACATTGAAATACACACAAAACATCCAGAACTGCCCTGGGTGGGGATGGAACCCTACCAAAGTTCTAAATCACACTACAGCAGTACGCGGTTACAGGACAAGCTACGGAGATTACTGAGCTACACTCTTCCCAGAGGTGTATGTCTAGGTGAGTGACATCAGCAGCCTAGCCAAGTTGAGGATATGAATTGTACGGAGTGTGAGTAACCTAAAAAGCTTTTCTCTCTACACAGTCAGACATACACACAGATTCACACACACACAGTTGTCAGGTCTGGGGTTAGAACACCTACCTGACTACTTTATCACACTACAGCAGTACGCAGTTACAGGACACACTACAGAGATTACTGGGCTTTGACTTTCCCAGAGGTGTATTTCTAGGTGAGTGACATCAGCAGCCCTGCCAAAGGTGAGTATATAAACTGTACAGAGTGTGAGTAGCCTAAAAAGCATTGCTCTCTACTCAGTCAGACACACATACACACACAGTTGCCAGGTATGGGGTTAGAGCATCTACCTAGCTACTTTACACATAACAGCAGTACACAGATACAGGACACACTACAGAGATTACTGGGCTCTGACTTTCCCAGAGGTGTATTTCTAGATGAGTGACATCAACAGCCCTGCCAAAGTTGAGTATATGACCTGTATGGAGTGTGAGTAGCCTAAAAAGCATTGCTCTCTGCTCAGTCAGACACACACACACACACAGATTCTCACACACACACACACACACACACACACACACACACACACACACACACACACAAACATTTGCCAGGTCTGGGGTTAGAACGCCTACCAAACTACTTTATCACACTACAGCAGTACACAGTTATAGGATGCTCTGCAGAGATTACTGGGCTATGACTTTCCCAGAGATGTATTCCTAGTTGAGTGACATCAGCAGCCTTGCCAAAGTTCAGTATATGAATTGTACAGAGCTTGAGTATCCTAAAAATCATTGCTCTCTACACAGTCAGAGACAGACAGACACACAGACAAGCACACTCACACAGTTGCCATGTCTGGGGTTTGGACTACTACCTAAACTGGTTTATCACTACAGCAGTACACAGTTATGGGACACACCAGGGTGATTCCTGAGCTACGGCTCTCACAAAGGTGTGTTTTACATTGGATGACAAGCAGGTTTGTCATATTACTACTATGGGGTGGCTGGTGTGTGCATGGGTCATAACCCATTCATGTAGGGGTTGACATGCCACGTGCGGGACACACAGGGTCATATGTCACAGGTACGTGTATACAGCTACTAGATGACTACTTCCTTGTACAGTCATGTTGCACAGCTGGCACGAGCACCACATAGTCTGTCATGCTGACAGATGCTGATGGCTAGTATCTGCAGTGAGTGCATCTGCACCTCATGTGATTGTAGGCCTTTGGCTGTGTGCTGGGTGGGCCAGTCCCGGATGGGTCCTTGTCACGGTGATCCTCTTCCACACATCTATGTCTGTCTACCTTTGGCTCATTATAGTGTGTTGTCCTGACATATATGTCTGTATGGGTTCCTATCAGCATATCGAACGTTGACAATATCGAATGCGATACTGTCGACGCGGGAATCCCGAAAGTGCAGAACATCGAACGGGTAAATAGAAATCTCCATAAGGGGAGATTTCCATTTACTACAATGTAGTGCAGTCTCGGAGTTGGTATATTTACATAGCGGGGAGTGTGTGGTGCAGGGAGGCTTGCCCTCCTGCCTACACCCTTTAGTTTTTTTTTGTTTGTTTTTTTTATATCGGCATTTGAAAATTTAATAGTTCAATCATTTCAGTTCAATATTTTGTGATTCGAACTATTACATTTTCGAAATGCTGGTATAGACCCGTCTGTATTCCTATCCACTGTGTGTGCAAGGCAAGAGTGGTGCATACTGACATGTGGCTGCACTAAGAGTTGCGACTGCCAGATATGTCTGGTCCACTGGTGTTTGCAGACATGGCCTTCATGTGTTTAATTGTGTGGGCATGCCCAGTATGACCTTTCAGTATGTTGTTGTTGACTGACATTGTCTTCATTCCTCTGTGTGTGAGCATGCCCAGTATAGCCATCTGTATTGCATGTGTGGAGCATGTCCAGGTTTTCGTTTTCTAAAATGTCCCCATTTGTATACACCGGTGGTGCAGAGTTATTGGGAATAACAAGGGGGAAAGGTGTTTGCATAGTTTATAGTGGTGTGCTGGGCTGGGCTGCTGACTGTGTGATTGGCTGTGTCTGATACATTTCACCTGTCAGCTCAGCTAGTTCTCCTTGATTACCTTCCTACTGCTGTTTTCCCTTCCCATTGCCTCCCTGTTTAAGCCTGTGTGCACACTGCGCAGAGTGCTCAAATGTGCACAGAGTTGCTATTTCCTGGTTTAACTTCCTTTTTCTTCCTGTGAAACCTGGTGTGCGGTGCGCACACCCACTTACACTTTATAAGGAGTGCTAGGCAGCTTGGACACACCTCTAGCTTAGCTGTGCTAAGCTAGGAGCAGTCCCAAGCCACAGGGTTCCAATCCACTTACAGTATTCCTGACACACAACCCCATGATGTCACCTATATCCTAGTCTTGCACCCAGCTATTTATGCTCTTACACTCTTTGGACCTGCCTCACATCCTGGGGAAATTTGAGATAAACTATCCTTCCCCTCATTTGCATAGGATTGCCTGCTAATGCATAGTTACATGTCCCACACTGAGCCTTCTTCCTTAACAACCATTACTCACTGGCTAGGTTGTCTTATGCCTGCCATTGACTTGTATGGCAGAATACTGCTTTTAGTTAGAATGCTTATTTTAGGTTTGTTTTATTTTCCCCCCTGATCCCGTTTGTGTGCCACTGCCCTATGCTTAAACAGGCAAGATTGGCCACAAAAAATTAAACGTTGTTTTTTTTTTTTACAGATTTTTCAGTGCCAATAGCCTTCTACTTGGCCATTGGTATGCTTCATCAATGATATGCAGACTTTATTTGGAGCTGTCATAGCTTCGTTTTGTAGTTTGCAGAAATAATTCTGCAGACAGCACTCGTCCTGCACTGACAGCTGCCTGCTTCCTGGATCACATATTACCCTCATTTGCATGGTTTTCACCTGCAAATGAGGGTAATTTGCATACAAGAGCTCGGTCTGTGCAGGATTAGCCTAAGAGCTCACAAGCACGTCCCGGAAGCTTGTTCCTGGATTGCACGTCGGCCATATTGCCGAAAATAGCTCTTAAACTAATCCTGCACGCTATAATGGGCTTCGTAAATCCGGGGGGTAGTTTTGGTTTCCCAACACAAACATTGTTTCAGGTTATCTATAATGGCTAAAAGGTGCTACTTGCTGACATTATAGACAGTTGATATTCAAATGCAGCAAGCTATCAAGAAAACCCAAAGAAAAATTGAACTCCTATATAGTAGCAAACAATTTTTAACTAGCAATCCTCATAAAAAGAATATCCTGTATGTATGTCTTGCATTCACAACTATACACTGTCCCCATCTGCACCAGCCTTCAGCAACCTCATCTAACAAAAAATGAACAATGCTATAACAAGGTACTAAGTTAACCACTAACTAGTCTGCTGCTCCCCTCCACTGCTTCACCTTAAAAAATTAGTGACTAGTAAACTCAATAATATGCTGTTTCATAAAATGGACTAAATAAAAAATAACCAACTCCATTAGTCAGTCAGAATGCCAAAAGAATGCACTAACACACAAAGAAAGCCTACTGATAAAAATAAGTGCCTGTATATAGTGCTAAATCAACATTCTACAGAAAGAAAAGTGTTGGATTGCCACCATTTTGTTCACAAACAACTTTACCATGGCATGGTCCATTTAATTCAGAATTAATCCCACCACTGCTTAACCTTAAACAGTTAGGCTGACTAGACCAATGCCTCTGTTTGCATACTTGCATTTGCTCTTAGTTTAATTTTAAAGTTGTTTTTGAGGGGTTACTTTTAGAAGTTTCTGGTTAGGACCACTTTGCAAAGTTTTTTTTTTCTGTTAGTTTAGGCCAGTTAAGAAACATTTGTTTTCCATTCTCCGCCTGGAAAGAGATTACACATAGATGAATTTTGGGCAGAGCTGCAATATAGCATTTTTTTATTTAAGGTAAACAGAAAAAGGAAAAAAAATTGTGAACTAACACTACCTGGTAACTGATGCTACTGTTTAATGAGTACTAGGACAGGCTGAAGCAATTAAACAAATACTTGCAGAATGAATGAATGAATGAATGAATAAGCATAGTACAAATAAATAACTGTAAAACTGCAGATGTACCTCTTCATAATGGGTATAGCAATATAGTCACCTAACCATGTAATCTGATATCAGGAAGGTATGATACAGTAGTGATAATCTCATGAAGATGCAGAATAACTGATTGCTGCCACAACAAATAAGTTCTATGCACTCTACGCACACCCAGTGGAAACCCTTCCTCACCATATACAGTGGAAACAATGGAGGAAAGAGGTGGTCATACACCAGTGAAGAGAGAAGAAGGTCAAGTTCTTTGTGGGTCTGGTCCTGTTTTTTTTTTTAATGAAGTTTGTGTGACAGCTGTTTCCCAAGGAAAGATTTAGGGTCAACATATGGGCACTTGTAGGCAAATGGCTGACCATGTGCACTGGTATCCATTGGACGGATGAAAATTGCCACAAATGGTGGTCACACATGAGCTGCTGTGACATCCAATACCTGCATGCAATAGTGAATGAGGAATGGACATGACCAACACAGCCACCAGATGTGTATATGGTCATGACTAACACAGCTATTAGGTGTGTATATGGGTATGGCCAATGCAGCCAAAAATGTATGTATATGTCTCAGAGTAGATAGACGAGAAGTGGGTTGTTGTTCAACCTAACCTCATCTGTATTTGATTTGTTTTCTTATTGCAGATACTGCACAGTGACAAGTGAACCAAGAAACCTACCAGGAGCAGATACAACCAACACAGCTACCAGGTATGACCAACACAGTTACCAGGTATGTATATGGGCATGTCCAATATGGCCATCAGGTATGTATATGGGAATGACCAACACAGCCACCAGGTGTGTATATGTCTCAAGGGTGGATAGATGAGAAGTGGATTGCCTATTCAACCTAACCTCATGTCTATTCAGTTTGTTTCCTTGTTCCAAATGCTGCCCAGTGACAAGTGAACCAAGAAATTTACTAGAAGCAGCAGTAGTGCATGCATACTAGTGATGGAAGTGGTAGGTTAATCACAGCTATTCTTGTGTCCCATTTTACCCACAGCACTGTATAGTAATGATAACTAGTGTGGTGGGAGTGCCCTGTACCTTTGCACACCTCAGGTACAATATAACTGTGTGTAGGTATGCAGAGAGCATGACATGGCTGGATAGGGAGCAATCCCACTGTGTCAACATCATATGCAGATGCCTCACCCAGGTATGACCACACATGGCACATTCAAACTGTAGCATTATTAATGCCCTGTATGAAGAATAGCACTGGCAAGCTACACACCTGCCAATGTAATATGACGGCAGTTGTACCGATGTGGGTTGGATGCCATAATGAAAACACAATTGAATAGCAGATGGGTATACTTGTGCAAGGATAGCATATCTAAGGTACTGTTGCAGTTCTGCATAGCTTTACTATTTGCATCATGCCAGTTCTTCAGAGGGCTAGCATATCTGATGTAATGTACTATAAGTCTACGTTGCTCAAATTAGCTGTGCTTATATAGTATAGTTTTGATGTACTGTCAGGGATGGAATATTTATGATGTCCTTACATCTTGTGTTTCACAGACTAAACTGACACAGTAATGTGACAGGCCAATTTCATGCAGGCTACCTATGTGAGTGTGTTCCACGCTGTCCGGCCAGACCTGTGGTGCTTGTGCTAGTTTGAGGTCCTCCTCTGTGGCACATATGCTGGGATGTAGAGGTGCAACAGCTTATATGGGGTGATGCAGCAGGCTATGGCATGTACCTAATGATAGTGATGGGGTTTCTCACTATATGCTGGGAAACATTATAGGGGAACATTCAGAATTCCTTAATCAGTGTCCTACAACCATGGCTGCTGGTGCTGTTAGGAGCTTCTGATAAGTTATAACCCACCATGGCACTGTCAGAAGTGTCTGTACATGGTTGCATGCCATCCAGGTGCATAGCCGATCATGGATCCTCCAATGCTGGCATCACATACAAGTAGTACATGTTGGCCAGACTTTACAACCTTGTGGTGCACCTGCACTAAGCCCGCAGTGACAATAGAAGGCTACTGTCATCAGAAGACCTTTTACAGGCCAGTCTGTTACTGTTTTTGTATATAGCTGATGTCTTTACATAGTTGTGTTTCCTTTGAGTAATACGCTCTTACCTGCTTTATCTTTTATGATGTACATATTTGCATTTTGAACTTTACATATGTTTAAAGTGCAATAAGTCATGCAGTGTTATGTAATGTGTGTGGTTATCAATCTGTAATAACACACTACTTTGATACAGTATGGGATGGTGGTTCTCCTTTCTGGGTGTAACTGGATTGTGGGAAATAGATGTAAGGCATTGGTGTGAAGCTCAATCCATATGTGGCATACCATGTGCCCATGGCACACATCTGCCAGTCCCACTATCCTGTTCAGATGGGCCTGCCTTGCCCTGTACCTGCCTTAGTCTGAGCCAGCAACTTTACTTGCAATTTGTTGTATATGGCTGTGGAGAATTGGAAACTGTGTTACATCAGTTCCATCATGGCCATATAGTGTGTCATTCATAAATATAGCTATATGTGCCATTGAATTGTTCACGAGTGATGTCCTTTTACAATAGGGCATGAAGTGTCCTTTGATGCAATGTCATACTGTATTTATGAACACCTGGTTCTATCGGTAGAAAACTACTCTTTCTTTGGTCCAGACCAGCCAGGTGGTTACCAACCTAGCCCATTTATGAAATAGATTAAGTTTTCAAACTCAGTTTACTCTTTTCTCCCTGCATAAGTTTTACTTTGACTATATTTGATATATTTTATTAGCCTCCTGCCCTTCATGTTGATGCTGCTGCTATGTATTAAGAAGCTATTTTAGTGAAGATACATTTCCTGACATCACTTTTAATCATCCCGCTTTTGTGAATGCTACTCAGTTTTACTCTCTTATTTGTTTGAAATAGACTTCTATTCTGTACCTTGGTCATATAATAAGTTACTTACAGGCCTCCACTCAGCATTTCATAGAGCTCTCCTTTTCCAAAACAGGAGTTTCAAGATTACTAATTCTTGTTGTGTATGATTTTCAATGCCGTTATGCACATGTAAGGGTCACTATGGCCTCTCAAACTGCAGAGTACATTACTAAACCCAGGTGCCAGCTGTCAGAAAAACTATAACAACAATTATAACCTCATAAAAAGAAGAACTAGAGATGGGAAGATTTGACCTCCAAACAAAATGGAAGACAGAGTAAGAACTGGAAAAGGGAAGTAGTGGTGTAAAAACTGCATCCAGGATTTTTTGTTACAGTAAATTTCATGTGATAATTCTACTTTATTTGGATGCAGTTTGGTAACAGTAATAGAACAAGGAAGAAAGTTATTCATTAAAAGAAACATTCATACCTAGTAAATCTTATATAGATAACAACACTTTTTGACTGGCAGCATACTACGGATGACTGCACTGTTAATGACTGTCATAATTGTTGTAATTTGTGTTGTAATTGACTGGTCATTCAACAGTCATTTGTAGAAATGCTTATATTTTCTCAGGGGAACTTTGCGTGTGTCCTAGATACCTTGATAAAGAGCAGTTTGCAAATATTTTATACAGATGTTTTTGTCAGGATCTCTCCGCTTGGGTCCTATATGCACCAGCTGTGGGAATATTTTGCTCTTTACTTTGAAATTTATTTGGTTCATGTCCCAAGGGAAATTGTAAATTCAAATCAAACTTCTCAATTCAATGAACTTAAATAATTCAGGCTATACTTATTGAATAAAAACTAAGAGAAAAAGGCCTCATTTTTGTGTGCAATACATTTGTATAAAGATAGTTTATAGCAAGTGGCATATTTGAGTATTACATAGTATGGATCATACGAGAAGCTAAACACCACCTGAAATGGAGGCTAGTGTAATTGGCGTGTCTATATCATGTTATCGAAAGTTTACTTAATCAAATCAATAAAGGTCAAACTTTATTGATCGATTAAGTAAAACATCGAATAATGTAAAAAAAACAAATTAAAAAAAAAAAACTAAATGGCGTAGGCAGGGGGCAAGCCCCGCTGCACCCTCCACACCCCCCTAGTTAAATATACCAACTCTGAGACCACACTACATTGAGGTAAATGGAAATCTCCCCTTACAGAGATTTCCATTTCCTTGCATGATGTTCTTCACTTTCGATATTGTCTTGCCGACAATATCAGACTCGATATTGTTAGCTTACAACAACGTGAAGTAGACCCGTAATTGGCATAGTATGTGACTTTGAAGGAGGCCATTTCTTAAATGACCTTTAATGTCATGTGAAGAAATGAAAAGATGATTTGTTCAGAGTTGTAAAGTGGTTTTATTATTTTTTTAACCAAGTTAAACCCACTAGGCATTGTTTTCAGGGGTGACCTGGGGGCACCATCTGGTTAAGTTACTTGCTCTGAGTGAGAGGCTGAGGAAATCAAATTTAGCACTAAAAGAGATAGCCTGTTAGTAGATTAAATTCTTAATCCTCTGTGCTAAACTGCCAGGCTATTAGACATATTACTCTTCATGGCAAGTTGCCTAACCTAACCCCATATCACCAAAGCACAGTGCACAAAACTGAATCAGTGTATTGCATTTCAATGCATTCTTCACCTGTACATAACTGTAAGTTATTTTTATGAGTTGGAGGTGTAAGCACCTCTGAATTCCCCCATGCCTTGAGTACACTATTATTCCATATCCTAGAAGAAGTTAAATCCTTGTCTCATAGAAAAATATATATATGGCTATATGCAGGGACAAAATTTAATAAGATGCTGATTTAGCCATTTAGTTTTAACAAACTTTACTTTGGCAGTTGAGAAGTCATTGACCTGCTGCATTCAAATTTAAAAGTGATTAAGATAAGTGTAAGTGGGGGCAGAGAACATTTATCTGCTCCTCTGACCACTATGCTGCTGTTACAACAAGACACACCAGAGAAGGCGAAGATCACACCACTGGCTGCTGGGTTGAAACCTCAACCCCCCATTAAAACAAAATGAAAAATGTCATATTATATTTTTTTTATTTCATTTAAAAATAGTTGACTTTCCCATTTCTGGGGCTGGTAACAGCATGCATGATACTGCATATGTGTAGAATTGCATGCTCTTAAAAAAAAAAAAAAGAAACAAAATTAGGTAATTCGTCCCACAATCCAGAATTAGACCATCTCCAAATAGAGAATAAAGTGATTATGTCTTCCTGACATTTTGAGAATGGCAAAAACAGAGCTCCAGAGTGTGTGTGTGTGTGTGTGTGTGTGTGTGTGTGTGTGTGTGTGTGTGTGTGTGTGTGTGTGTGTGTGTGTGTGTGTGTGTGTGAGTACATGTGTGTGTGTGTGTGAGTACGTGTGTGTGTGTGTGTGTGTGTGTGTGTGTGTGTGTGTGTGTGTGTGTGTGTTTCAAGCAGTTTACCAGCCAGCATGCCAGTATACATAATGCAGTATGCAGAGAGGGTAAACATGGAAACCCCACATGGAAATTAACCAGACATCAGAACTGGTAAACCCCTAACTGTCTGGCAGCTTAGTTCAAGCAGGGGACAGACTAAAGTCCAAGTAAAGGCATCTCATCAAAATTCTACTTTAGTAACTTTACCTCCTCCTAAAGCATACATATACTGTGCCACTCAATTGTCCTTCAGGATGGTACTGGAGGTAATGTCTGGGAATCTTGGGAAGAAGTTTCATTACTCTTCAGCTAGACCTACACATCTACTATCCACTATCAGTATGCATCACCCATCCATCCGAAAATGCAGTCTGCTGGGTTTGGCCTGAATATGGTCCATTGGGATCAGTGTTCTTTCCCAGATAGCAAGTGAAAAGAAATAAATTAATAAATTGTGACTGAAGCCAATGACAGCAGAAATTCATTTATTAAAAATCAAATGGTGGAAAAGCAAGGCATGTCATGTGCTTGTGATGTTAGTGATATGCTTTCTCTCTCAAGTCCATGTAAGAGGGTAGGCCCAATGCCAGAGTAATGGCTTTAGGCTGCTTTCTCAGTAAAAAAAATGTTCAATATCATTGGTCTACAATAGCACCTCCTGTTGGAAACAGGAGGAACTTCAGCATGGCTACAGCTGACAACACGGTATAGAGACTTAAAGTGTGCTGAGGCTTTGCAGGAGCATGAACCACATTGGCATTCATGCTGTTATAGTGCTTGCCTTTTGGCAGAGGGAGAGACTGAATGAATAGTAAATAAGAAATATCCCACTCACGCAGTATGATGCTGCGTATTCCTGGAGACCTACTAACATTTGCCCTTTATCTGGAATAAGTGCCTCAAAGCTGGTCATTTAGTTGATAAGTCTTGTTTTGAGGATCTACAGGATGGCTACAGGAATGAAGAAAGAAAAATGGGGGGTTCCCTCCTATTTTTTTGTATATGATTTTATTTATTTCTTTGTTTGTTTATTAATTTATTTATTTATTATTATTATTTGCTGTTTTCTTAAGTTAGTTTCCAAACAGTGAGTCCTGCATTTGAAATATTGCACTATTTAATTAGAACTTTTGTCAGATTTCTCAAAGTGCTACCATATTGTACTGTATGCCCCTGAACAGTAAAATTCCTGTAATATTATTTAATGAACTTACATGGTAAAAAGACTCAGAAAATACTAATCTAATGGAATATGTATATCTATAAACTTCAAGTAACGTGCCTAATACTGGATGTCACTGCAGGAATACAGAATCTCACAGAATACAATGTGATCTATGTAATATCTTAGTGCACTGCCAGTTTCATCACTTTTTAATGTAATTGACTACAGTATAAACATAAAACATACCATCATTTGCCTTTTTGAACTTTCTGTCCATGAGAAAAGCAAACATTGTCATATGATATAAGATGGTGCAACCTCCCCCTTGCTCTACAAAGATTTTGAACTTGGTAAAGGCAGTCTGTTTTACAGAATTTCAAAACATCTGGCTCATTTCAAATCTTGGCAGTAGTTCACAATATTCCTGAAAATTAAAACAAAACAGATCTGCTGCCAAGCTCAGCCATGGAGTATTTTTGCACGTATTTTAGTAATCTGCAGCTTGAATATGTTTTTTTCAGTGAGGGGACTGGGTATCTATGTTAAACTGTTATTTTCACACAATCACTACTGTAATTCATATGACGCAGGGAAAGACTGATGTACTCTGTTGCCCACTGTTGCATACATTTCCTTGCTTGTTGTTGTTGTTTTTTATTTCGGCTTTTCCTGGTTAGGGGTCGCCACAGCAGGACTCTGGTCCGCTAATGATTGGCAGTCGATTTTTATGGTGCAGAGGTGCCAACCCGACGCCCAACCTTCAATGAAGGCACACCCATTCACGCATGTCTTTTGAATGCCACTCGACCACGGGGAGGACATGCAGACTCCACACAGAAGGCGCTACAGCCGAGAATTGAACGGGAGAACCTCTTGCTGTGAGGCGAGAATGCTACCGCCGCACCACCGCGCTTCTGCATACATTTCCTTGCTAACATGTTGAATATTTTTTTCTGCCATAGGTTGAAACTAAATAAATAAATATATAAATTGATTAAAAAAAACACCAACTCTTTGCAGAAACAGTAGCCAAACTGAGGAGTTTGAAGTTGCATTCTGTATTTCTGTAAGTCAGCACAATCTCCATATCACTCCTAGATTTGTGCCACTTTTGCCATTATCTAAGGCAAAGTTTTTTTATCTAATGAATAAAGTTGTATTAGGACTTTTCTGAAATTGTAACTAACTTCATTTAAAATTCTGCTATAACCCAAACATCCACCTTAGTTGCTAAGAAAAATTTTTAAAAACAATGCAGCTTCTTATTTTTTATGCACTACCGGTTGTGCTTTTTCATAACCATCATATTATGCATAGTTTGTTACAATTTCTTTAATTCTTCTCCTTTAAAAACAATCATTCAGTCTTTCATTCACACTTCTATCAGCCTCTGTTCTCAGGTTTAAAGTTGTGTCACTCATGACTTCCACCTAATATCTACTCTCCATCATTAATTACTAATTACCCTTTTCATCTTCCTTCTGACTAGTTAGTTGTGGTAAAACAATATAATTTCTAATTTCTTACCAAATCCAGGCTTAAGTCCATTCTTTAGATGATTTAATCTTCTGTCACTATGCTGTATTTCAAAGTTAAGTCACATTATTTGGACAAAGCTTGGAAACTCTCCTGCCAACCACTATTTTACACCTTCTAACGTGTTTTTCACCAAATGTCAAGGAGGTATTGAAACAAGCTTTCCTTACACGTAACAGTTTTGACTTCCAGTTAAATTACATGCTTACTTGCATAGAACGTTCTTGTGTTCCATTGAAAGAAATATAACATTTCAGACAGAGAATCATTATGTCACAGTTTTCTGAAGAAAAGTTAGATACAATAAATTCTCAGTTAACCTGCACCCATGGGGATTGGTAGATGCCGGATAACTGTAGTTTCTTGTTGCTTGAGAGTTACTATTAAAAATAGGCCTGACTAATACTGTGCCCTATACTATTTGTTTGGTTTGACTTGTTCTCAGGTTGGGGAGAGAGGGAATTTATTTCTATCTTTCTTTTTAAACCTCTAACGCTCTAAAAACGTAAGGTATGTTTCTGCTGAGGAGAAACAGAAAGTGCAACACATGAAAATTGTACTGTATTTCTTCAATTTTTTTTTTTTTTTTGGTTGCTTGAGTTCCAGTTAACTGAAAGTTTACTGTATTATCTTACAGTTAGAACTGCAAATAAGTGACTTCCATCTGTGAGCAGGAGAAGAATAAAAAATAAAAAAAGAGTGCCCTGGACCAGCCCATGGAGTGAGACAGGAAAGAAAGATGTTCATTGATGATGAAGAGTCAACGTCTGGTTTCAAAATGCCCCAAAATGTTGAGATGCATGATCAAAACGCTTTCTTATCTTTAATAACTGATCAGCTTTTGAAGGTTACTCTATAAATGTAAAATATTTACAGCAAAGAGTAAAAAAAAAATGTTTGCAGTCAATGTAACTAGTGCAAAAGATCACATAATCACCTTTTGTTCAAATGGTTGTGGGTTCTATTCCCACAACAGGTTGATTGATTACTGACACTGCAGTACATCATAAAGGGGTGCTCAGTGCATCACCCTTTTGATGTGATATTAAACCAAGGATCTATCAGCTTGAGTTGGTGGTAGCACAAGTGGATATAAAAGATTCTACTCCGCCTATTGAAAAGAGGAGGGGAAGTTCACTCTCAAGAACAAACAACATTTTTGTTCCCAAGATGCATTTGTATGTGTACATCATGGGTTAAGAAAATTATTAATAAATATTGGCACATTCTATGAGACCTACCTGAACTGAAGCAAAAGTCAACACTGTGGTGACTGGAGACTTCAGAAAACAAATACTGAACAACAGGACAATAACTCCAACGCCAAACAGATTTTATTCCACCAAGCAAAGCTTTTGGGTAAACCACCCTTCTTCAGTGCTAATATTCCATAATAACAATATTAACTTTAAATAAAAACAGTTACATATCACATGATCACAGTCAGCCTATCAAAATAATCTCCCCATTTAAAAAATACAAATGTTTAAAAACCATGCTGTAACAAAATTAAAACTGTACATATACATGCATATATAAATACAGACATAAAGATTTTGCTGTTGTCTTCTAACTAACATAGGTTTAATACTAACAGAGTTATGCAGGCCAGGTTTATAGTCAGCCTACAATCTGACAATCCATTCATACTCTTTGTTTTCCAATATATTATTTACATCACCACCTCTGGCTTCTTTAAAAACTATATCCATAACACTAAACCTAAAATAATGATTAGGACCATTAACCATAATATGCTTACTTACTGCATTTGTTTAAATTTTTCTATGAATGTCTGATTTATGCTCAATAATTCACTCCTATAGCTTTCTAGTGGTTTTACCCACATAGAATGATGAGCATTTAACACAGGTTGCCAAATAGACCACATTTACACTGTTACAATTAGCTAAACACTGGAAGACATACTACTTAAGGGTTACAGGATGAAGAAATAGATTACTATGTGTAAAAATATCATTAGAACTGCAATTCATACACTGAGTCATTCCGGACTTATTCACGGAAACACCCTTGCCCACTGATCACGGTGGTGCAGTGGTTAGCATTGTCACCTCACAGCAAGAGGTTCTCCGGTTCGATCCTTGGCTGGGGTGCCTTCTGTGCGGAATCTGCATGTCCTCCCTGTGGTCGCGTGGGTTTCCTCCGATTGCTCCGGTTTCCTCCCACATCCTAAAGACATGCAGTAGGTGGATTGGACATTCTAAATTAGCCCTAGGTGTGAGTGCGTGTGTGTGCCTTCTGTGGAAGGTTGGGCGCCGGGCTGGCAACTCGACACTGTAAAACTCCACTGCCAATCATGAGTGGACAGGTGATCTGCTGTGGCGACCCCTAACTGGGAAAAGCCGAAAGAAGAAGAAGAAGACCCTTGCCCACTGATCTGAAATCCTTATAGCATAACCTTGTTTTTAGATTTTTTAAGATTTCTTTAAGCAAAACTAAGTCTATCATCCAGAATCTTTTGTAATTCTGACATTGCCAGCATAATAGCCCATTTTTTGTATTATTTTATTTACACCATTAGTTCTCACATTAAAAGTAGTAGCATACCTTATTTTATTAATGTGCTCTTTTACTGGATAGTCAACACTTTTCTCCAGTAAGAGTATTGGTTTACTAATACAAGTCCTTTCATTATAGACCTCTTCACATGCTTTCTCTATAGCCATCAAATCATAACCACTGTCATGAATCTCACTAGACATTTCCTTCATTTGTTCTATAAATTTTCTATCATCTGTATTTAACCTACTAACCCTAGTTAACTGTGCTTTCATTATACCACTTGTTGTTCACCTACCTGAATTGAGTCAGGCTATTTCAGATAAAACAAGTTTTAGGTATAGAAGGAACTCTAACCCGAAACAACCTTTATGGTATAAAGACAAACCTCACACTGCTATACCATTTAAGACCACTAGGAAAGGTACTTTTAGATGTGGAGGATGTACATACTACAAATACATTTATACTAATAAAAGTTTTAACACCCTGTTAGTGGCCAAGACTTTGAATAAAGAGCATCAGGTAATTGTAATACTAAAAACTTAGTTTATTTAGCTCTGTGTGATCACTGTGAAGATTATTATGTTGGCAAAACTAATGAGAAATGCAAACAGCATATTGGTAATCACATATCTGAAATAAATAGACAGGTCCTTACTAATGCATTATATAGACATAAGGCTGATAGTGGCATTCAACATAGCTTTAAGTTTTGTATTTTGAAGGTTTTATTTGAGCCACTACCTGGTGAGCACAAATCTCACCTGGATTAAATGGTTATGTTTCTTTAGAACTCCTTTTAAGAGAATTATGTAAGAAGGTATGAGTGTGTGTGTGTGTGTGTGTATATATATATATATATATATATATATATATATATATATATATATATATATATCTTGATTGATTTTATAGTTCTATATTTATTCTATATTTCTTATATGTATTTAATGACATTGTTTTTATAATAAAGTATTCTGCTATTGTTTTTAATTGGGTATTTTAAAGGTTCATGTGACTTGTCAGCATGTGATCTTGAGACTATTTAAATGAGATGTTTTGAAATATTGCTAGATTTGCCTGAGGAAGCCTTGTGATAAAAGTTTGATTTGCATCTTAAAATTAAACTTACATATTCACTGGGTTGGATGTGGTTCCAATGTGGTTTTTATTGTTTCTTTCTATTAATACAACACTCTGAAAATATAATCTGCTCTTGTTGAATGGTCATTGTGACAGACAGCCATAGGCCATGGGTTTTAACTCCCACACCACTGCCACAAAAATTACATCAAGGTGCTAACAAAATGGTGTTTGGGTTCCATAACTGGAACAAGTTAGTATACAAAGATGATTGGTCTTAGTGGTATACAACAAATGTGCACTGCTGTCTTGAGTAATAGCCAATCCCTGTCACACTTAAATGTAATATACACTGTACAACTGTAGATCAAAGTTATACTCATAGGCTTACCTAGATTCTGACCACATCAGATAAGCATGGGACATTTTGACCCCCACTGAAATGGCAAAGCAAGAAAAAAATAAGCCACAGCTATTTTGACATAAAGAAAAAAAAATGTTATATACTGCTCATGCATCCACATAGTTACTCAGAAAATGTCAAAGATTACCTAAAAAAAAAAACAAGAAAAAAAGAAGTCATGAGGTTATATAACTGTTTAAAACATTTGCATTTGAAATGCATGTAATAATATTAATGTTAATTAAAAATAATATTGTTTGCAATGTTAAATAATATTGATTTTAAAGTTAAAACTGTTATTAATTAAATTAGTTATATTTGCAAATTAAATAAAATGTTAAATAAATTAACATTTACATATAAAAAAGTTTAATAACATATTAAATTCCAGTGAAAAAAATCATGATTGAGTCCAGTACCTTCCTCTGCAATCCTACCAAACAGTAATTAGACCTTCAAAATTCTATTGCACACACTCAAGCACAATATTTTCCAAAACTATGTAAGTGTTAACTCTCCAGCACCAACAACCCAAAAACAAAAACAAACTAAACATAAACAAATACACACTTTACTATTTACACTTAAAATAAACCACTTTTTATACATTAAATAGTAGTGATTTTCAAAGCACAAACACTACACATTTGAAGTTATGTTAGAAAAATGCATAATCCCTTAAATTAGTAAATGGATCATCGGTCACAAGTATTACAGCTAAATACTACACACATTACTTGAATAAAAGTTAGCGCGCTTTCTTTCCAAATAAATATGCAAGCAGTACTGAACTTGCAAAAAAAAGAAACAATATGGGTCAAAACCAGTTGGTCTTAATAATTTCTTCTCTCAAATTTTTTTTTTTTAATTTTTCAAATACATTTGAATGAATTCCATAGTATTTATACATAACATCTTAAATAACTATGTACCCTATTTACATTAGCCTGACACTATAACAGATTTTAATGTGTACAGTTACTTTATAAGTATGTCCAATCCATTATCAGAGTGTCTGATAAATTATTGTATGGTGTCAATCAATGATAAGACTTTTCCCCAAGGGTTGTTGATAAATGGCTTTGGATAAATTCTTAGTTCTTTAATTTTAATTTCCAATAATGCTGTGGTCTTTAGTAGGGGTTTTAGAAGTCTTCCAAAGTTGGTATTGTGTTTGGATTCCATCTTCTTGTTATACACTTCCTTGAAATTGCAAGTATAGTCCATATTAGATACATGTTTGACCTATTCAAATGAGGACCTTTGTTCACATTTAATAATACAAGAGCTTTAGTCAAATAAAAGGATTCATTAAATAAAGCTTGTAGAAAGTTATTAATACCATTCCAAAATGGCTTAAATTTAACACAATCTAAGAAAATGTGGTTCTAATCTGGAATGTGTACTTGCTCACATCTCCAGCATATTCCTTTTATGGAAGAACTCATTTTTGTTGATTCTGTCTGGGGTTAAGAATGCTCTGTGCAACCATTTCCAATTAAAAACTTTCCAGTATTGTGTAAAGGATGTATATTTTATCGATAATAAGATATTTGTTTTAATATCTTCAGTTAACTGTATTGAGTGTTCTTTTGTTATATATTTCCAATATGAGGTTTGGGGTGTTGTTTTATAGTTTATCAGTATTTTGTAAAATTTTGAAATACTGTTTCCCATGTCAAAGTCATTATATATGATTCCATATATGTATTTTGTAAATTTAGGCATTTCTTTAAATGAAGAATTGTTAATTATTCTACATAAATCTTGCAAATATGACAGAATACTTTGTAAAGTTATCCAGTCCTGTTGTGGAATTTTGTATGTTGTTTTTATTTCTTGCATATCTAAAACTTTTAGTTCTTTGATACATTGGAGCCAATAAACAAATTCTTTCTGTTCTCAGGAATTAATAATTTCTCTATATATTTTATGTGGAAAGATATTTTGTGACTATAAATGGTGTTAAAAGATCAAACCAGATTTTTAAATCTATATTTGCATTAATAATTTTCCTAAATGAGTCAATGTAATAATTAATCATATGAGTTTTAGTGGGTTTAGTTATGTTATACTGCATAGTAATATATATGTGCCATGGCAAATTGTTTTTATCTGTTATTTGAAATTTTTTTGTAAATCAAATTCATTTATTGATATTACGGTTAGTAATTCTTTTCAATTTGCAGAGTAATTTGGGCTTATCCAATCTGAGATTGTTTTAGATATTAATGCTTTTATATATGTTTCTGTATCAGGAAAGTTTAATCCTCCCTGTTTCCATGGTCTGACTTGATGTATTAAAGCTAATCTGTTTCTTTTGGGAAACCATAAAAATTTTATTAGGCATGAATTTATTTCTTTAAGTATATTCCTTTCTGGTAACAGTTGTAGTGCCAAGGCTATATATAGAATCTTGAACAGTAAAACCATTTTTATTAATTGTAGTCTATCTTAAAATGTTAATATTATTTTGTTCCATTTTCCACATTGATTTTAATTGTATTGATATTATTGTAGTTTTTTGAGTCTAATTCATTATTATCCTTGCATAACTCAATTCCTAGATATTTTAAGGTAGATTCTTGTTTCCCTATGATGTGATCCCGCTTAGCCTGCAGTTCTTTTTTTATTTAAAAATAAACATTTTGATTTTGATTTATTGAAATGAAGTCCTGAAGTCATGTGAAATTTGTCAATTAATACATCTAATTCTTCTAATGTCTCTTTTGTATTAGATAATGTTAGTAATATGTCATCAGCAAATAGCATTACTTTAGAACTGCATTGTTCATAAACATCTGTTCCTTTGATTTTTATATTGTTATGAATTGAATCTGCCAATATTTCAATAGCCAGAGCAAATAGAATTGGTGACATGGGACATCCTTGTTTATTGCCTTTTGTTATATGTATAGATTCAGAGTTAAAAGGACCTAAGTAAACATACGCCAAATTATTTGTATATATGTTCTTTAGGAGATGAACAAAGGATGCAGGAAATTCAAATAGCATTAGGATTTTGAATAAATAGTCCCAATTTAGGGAATCAAAGTCTTTACTACATCTAAGCCAATTATGAGTGTTTCTTTATTTTGTTTATTAACATGATGTATAAGAGAAATTATCCTTTTAATATAGTCATGTGTGTGTCTATGATATGTAAATCCAGTTTGATCATTATTTATTGTTTTGGTATTTCCATTCTGTTAGTTAATATTGTCATAAATATCTTATAGTCATTATTTAATAATGATATAGGTCTATATGAGGTACAGAGGTTTGGGGATTTGTTTTCCTTTAGGATTGGCGTGATTAAGGATTATCTCCAAGAGTGGGGTATTAAAGCTTCTGACTGAATTTCTAATAGAGTTTTATGGAAGAGGGATAGTATCTTTAAAGGAAAAAGTTTATATATTTCCATAATTATGCCATCTATACCTGGAGCTTTATTATTTTTACCCTCTTTTATTGGATCTGTAATTTCTTTGTAGGATATGGGTGGTTGCAGATTTAGTTTCAATTTTTCTGTTTTTTTTTTATATTAGAACATTTTTAATCTAGATTTAATTGATTGATATGTATATTTACTTTTTGGAAATGTTCCATATAGTGATTTCTATAGGCCTCAAGAATGACACCTATATCTGAGACATTTTTCCCTTTCTTTTTATGGAAGACACTTGTAATGTTATTAGATTTTGACTGTATTTTGATTCTTGTGGATACATTATGTAGATATTTGGGAGAAGTGACCAAGGTATTAATTTTTAGTTTTTCTAAAGCTAAACTTATTTTAGGTGTTAGAATTTTGTTGTATTTATTGTTTAATACTTCTGCTTTCTTTTACATCTCCAAATAATTTTGATTTTTTTCAGCTTTTACTGACAAAAGTTTGAATTGTAGATCTAATAACTCAGAATCCCATTTTCTGATTTTTTTTTATACCAAGTTAGGGTTTTACCATATATGTAAGCTTTTAATGAGTCCCATATCATTATTTTATTTATCTCTGTGGTGTAATTAATATCTAAGAAGAACTGTAATTTGGATAATAACCAGGGTTTGAACTCTTTAATTTTAGTTATATATCCTGGAATTCTGGAGTTAAAGATTAATTGTTTGTACCCATTTTGAAGTTTTAGTATCAATGAATTGTGGTCTGAAAAGGGGCAGGGAGTGATTGAGAAATTAATGATTTTAGAGTGTAAGTCATGGGCAGCAAATATTTTATCTATTGTAGTTTGGGTACCACATCTGTGATGTTGATGGGAAAACAACAAAGATTTATCTTCTTTAAATTTGAAAGTATCTTCAAGATGAAATGATTCTACCCACTTGTTTAAAGCTTTTGATACAGCAGATGTACACAACAGTCTTTTATTTGTAGTTTCAGAAATATCAAATATACAGTTAAAATCTCCTAATATTAAATTGCCTTAATAATTATTGGAAATGAAAGCCAAGTGTTTTTTAACAATTCCTGTTCCAATGCCTGGAGACCAGTATAGATTGGCCAGGGTCCATAATTGTCTTGATAATTTCTGGTGTCTCATATCAAGCCAGACAGAAGTGAATATGAGAATTGTTTGGGTCCACATGGTTGAGGCAACAGGAATAACAAAGAAGAGGCCATGAATAATGATGGGTGGGTTATTCTGGCTTTTTATTTTGCAAACAGCTTAGCAGTGGCCAAAACATTGTTCACCAAGAAATGCAGACACAAAATCATCTACAAAATGGTGAACATGCAACTCTAGTGATTTCTATCTTTTAAGAAAAACCCTTGTAAAATTGTAGTTAAATCAGAGATTTCAAAGTCATCTCTAGTAATACTGTTTGCCCTATGGTGACCACAATCAGCCACAAGCACTGCAATGAAGGCTCTAAAATCAGCAGAAAATAGATTGAAGACCAGGGAGTTTACTGGAGCAAAAGATCAGGAGTTCAAGGGAATAAACATGGCTTTAGCATCTCTAAACAGATATGTGTAGGAAAAGAAGAATGAGAGAGTTTTAAAACAGCATGCAGGAAGATGATAGAACATATCTGTGGTTGAGCCATTTACGTAAATAAGGTACATAAGGAATGCTGATGTTGGAATGTAGAAGTATCGTAAGGAATGCTGATGTTGGAATGTAGAAGTATCATAAGGAATGCTGATGTTGGAATGTAGAAGTATAGAAGGTAACAAAAGAAGGAAGAAGTCAAGGAAGAATTGAGCAATATGAAGGGCAACTTGGGCTAACAAGAAATACTAGTTTGCTAACAAAAGACTAACAGAGCAGTGAAAATGGCAAACGACAAAATATCAGATTACACTTAGGTTCTGGAAAGTGACTCAGCAGGTGGCAAAAATAAGTTCTATCATTTTACAAGACAGAGACAAAAAGACAAAGAAAATTGCTACATAAAACATTAATAAAGTATGCCAGCAACAATCTGCTTGACATTCCAGAGGACATCAAGGGGGGATTTTGTCAAAAGCCAGGTCTTTTGACTTTTACTCAAGACTCTGTAAAGTATGCAATGAACTGAAGTATGAGATTTTTCATCAAAAAGAGGAGACAAAAAAGCTATTATTTCAGTTTCCCTTGCATATTTCAATTGCACATCAAATTACCTGTGACTTAATACTGTGTTTTTTTTTTCCTTTGGGTCTTTAAGCTATTTTGTTTTTAACTTAAAAAGTTACTTGTTTATAATTTCTGCTTGGTCTGGTGCCATAGTTTTATAATTGTACATGTATTGGCAATAGTGGAAGCACTGTTATATACTGCAGGATCTGTGCCTCATTTACACATATATACATCTTTTGCTGCATTTCTGTTTTCACTACATTTACTGGAATTTTCTGCATTATCAGGTGCCATAGTCTTGAAGTTTTATGTCTCAATATAGGTTGTATAGAGATTGATAAGTCTTGTGGTATCTAATGAAGGACCTGACTATATCAAATAATTATTTAAAAATCAAGCTTTATAAACTTGGAATAAACCCCCTTTGTAACCTGTTGGATTACCAAGTGGCTCACAGACAGGATGCAAGAGATTAAAACAAGGAAAGCTGCCCCCACAAAAAGACCAGTTACCAGTGGAGTCTCCTAGGGTTTGTGATGAACTTCTTTTTTTCAGCATCTACTTCTAAAAAGGGTTCTGGCTACCTAAAGCCAAGAGCAGTTATCAAATCCCTCAAAGACTCAGCCATCCTACAGGAAGGCTTTTTCAACATAAATAAGTCATGCCAGACACATGGACTAAAGATAAATGTAAAAAAAAATGCATTGCTGTCGACTTTGGATTGTCAGCAATGCCAGGGAACTACCACACTGACAACACAGCCCTAAGATTTGACCTAGTAGTTCAGGATTTGGGGACTTATATGTGCAGTGATCCAACTTTTGTCCAGCATGTGTCCACTGTGGTAAGGAAGATCTTCTATATTGCACAAGTCATAAACATGGGGATTGCTTCTAGATCTAGAGATGTCATTGTCTGTCTTTACTCAGCCATCATTAGGCCATTCATTGAATGTAATGCTCCTTTTGGCATGTATCTATCCAGCTACATGCAACAAGTGGAAAACCCACAGAGGTCCCTTACAAAAAAGACAAAAGGCCTAAACAATATATCCTATGTGAACTGCCTCAAAACTATTTCACTATATTCAGTCTCTTACAGACTGTAAAGAGGTGACCTGTGTAACATACAAGACATCCTCAGACCCATTACTGATGGACTTACTTCACATCTACAAGTTAAATGCTATCAAATTTGGACAGCCAGCTGACTCAAAGGTATGACCAAGAAGTTAGAGGGGAGTCTACCTCTACAAAAAGACCAGTCCCTAGTGGAGTTCATCAAGGCTTAGTGCTGGGGCTGCTCCATTTTGGCATCTACTTCTCTGAAGTCAGAGTCAACATCAAGGGACTCTGACTGACCATCTTACCTCTCAACTCTCCCTGATTTTCATGGATGTCCTTGATTTTTACACAAATTTTAGCTCAGTCCTTCTTAATCCCTCCTAAAACTGGTAACTTTAGGAGATGTGGTGGTGGATTACACTTAATAAATAATGACAATATAATTAGAGTTATGGATTCCTTTTACTTCAGAAGCTGTACATTGATTCACATTAACTTATTCTGTTAACATCTCAAGTTAAAAGTACAACTATTTTAAAAAGTGTCCCTGATTATCTTTGATTATTTCCGGATTTGTCCCTGTTTGTTTTGAGATTTGTCCCTATTTAGTTGAGAGCTGTGCTGACCATGTTTGTAGACAGTGGCAAACTTGATACAGTCATAGAATCCCCCAAAGACACACAAATCCTCTCCAGACCAATAACTGGTGTCAGGGCCACAGTCTAACTCTCAGTGCCAAGAAATGTATAATAGTATCCTTTGGGAAGACAGATATCCCTTGAAACTACTACACTGAAAATACATCCCTCAGAGTAGACCCAGTGTTCAGAGATTTGAGTATACATGTAGATAGTAACCTGGCCTTTGACCATTGTATCAATGGTAGAAAATAAATCATCATTCTATATTGCACAAATTATAAGCAAGGGTATGTCATCTAGGTCCAATGATGTCATTGCTCCACTGTGCCTGGCCCTCAACAGATCAATCATTGAGTACAATGGATTCTTTGTTATGTACCTGATCAAGAATAGGCAAAAAAAGGAGCTTCCAGAGAGGTTCCTCACAAACTAGCACAGGGAGTAAACATCTGCTATGTGGACTGCCTCAAATCCAATCTCTGTACCTAATCGTCTACAGACTACCAAGAAGAGATCTGTGCTTGACCTACAAAGCATCCTCTGATCCCACTCTGATGGACCTATTGCACATTCACAAAACAAATAGCATCAGAATTACCTAATCTGGGGAACTAAACCCCGTCTGAGATCAAAAAGATCTAAAAAACATTTTCCATATAGTAAAACACATGTTAATTCTTGCATAAGTGATACATTAGTTCATTGAGTGGAAAGTCAATTACCCCAACTCAACATGGCTTCTGCCCCCACCACAGCACCACTACTGCACTTATTTCCTTTACTAACTCCATCTCCCTAGCTACAGACAATGATAAACTAGTGTCCTGCATCTGTTTATATCTTTCTAAAGCCTTTGACACTGTATCTCCCCATCATCCTCTCCAAACTCTCTCAACTCAGCCTTTCCTCAGAAATTATCTCCTGGTTCAATAGCTACCTCACAGACAGAATGCAATTTGTAAAATGGGTCTCTGCTCTTTCTCCTTTTCTCCCCATCAAAATGGGCATCCCTCAAGACTCCATTTTAGGCCCCCTCCTTTTTAACATTTTTACTAACCAACTTCACACATCCTGTCCTCAGTCTTCCCTCATGCAGTACGCAGATGACTCCACCATCATTTCTATCGCTGATAGCCCCACTGACCTGCTAACCCTGACACAAACATCTTTCAACCTCAAAGATGTATTTTCCAGGGGTAGCCTACAGATGGACAAAGACTGAGTTTTCTGGCTTCATTTGCCTGACATTCAGTCTACCAAAGATCAGATATCATGCATATAAAATCACTGTTGGTGAGCTGTGCCAACAGTGAGGCTCTTTTGGGGATGATTCCCCCCTTCTTTGAGTTGATACAACCATAGAGTTAGTATACACAAGTTTGGGGGGTGCTAGAAGGCATTCTTCTCTTTTCTGGGGGGAAGGGGTGCATTTTAAGAATTGTCCTTGATGGGATGAACTTCATCCTGTCATAATGGAAACATTTTGCTAGGTGGAAAGGTCAACCTATAACAATTCATAGTATGTTTCATTTAAAGGGACTAAGTAATTCAGACCATAAACATTTTCCCTAAATCATTTTTAAGGACTATAGCCAATGCAAAGTAACAGTATATGTACTTTACATTATGCTAGTGTGAGCATTAATACCAAATGATAATTTCCAGGTAACTCATCAAGGTTTAAATTCTTATGCCATATACAAAATGCAGTTATTGATTTTTGTTGCTATAGTCTGAGAAATTATTGAACATGTGTTTCTGTATTGTAATTAAGTGCCATAAACTTAACTAAAAATGGAAAATAAACATGATCATTTTGGATAGATTGGGTCTATAGGAGATAATCCTGTACGCCATTAGGTGATTTGGGGAAAGGTTTTTTTTTTCCTTGCAGGTGACATCACAAAATCTTAAATTCACATCAGATAGTACAATGTGAAGTTGTTAGCATTAGACATGCATTCATACTAAGCTAGCTGCCCTTGTGGACCATTTTAAGCCTAGCCAATTACCTCATGTGAGAATCAAACCCTGCACCTTTAGTCTGTAAGGTAAACACTTTAACCATATATCAGAAATGAGATGCTGATACAAAAATGTGTTTTAGACTGCTCTCAAAGTTATATTGTGTAGAATTTCAGTGCTTAAGTAGTTTTGCAAATGCACTGTGTATTAGTTCTTAGCCTTGCATTTATAATTAATTCCTCTAAACCTTATTAAAACACAAAGGATTACTTGCTGTACCTCATGTAAATATCATATCTGCTTCCTTAAGATACATTTTATTCTTTGATACCTTTTCTTATACATTATAGTATTTCACTGCACTGGTTCTGAAACATTTCTTTAGTAGAGACCTTTACAAGGTCAGGAAACAAGTTTAAACATGTATATTTATACCAAGACAGTAGCAAACCTTAATGTACACAATTTCTAATGCATCAGTGCTCTGTAATTCTATTTCAAGGGGCCCAGTGCTACCATTTTTCCAAGGGAGATATTTTTAGATTTTATCTGTAATCCTAACTTTATCATACCTAGCCTAAAATAAAAAAAATATAACAGTGTACATACACACACGCGAGCACACACACACACACACACACACACACACACACACACACACACACACACGCACACACACAAACACATTTTAGAGAGACTTCATATAGGACATGTAGTACCTGTAGAGGTAATCTTAAAATAGGAGATGTACCTGTATGGGTTTAAAAACTTATTATGGATGGGGAAATATGGTTTATCAAGTCTAAAAATGAAGCTTACCGATCAAAGAGTTAACAACATTTATGTTACATTTTGATTAATTTTTTAAACATGAAGGTAAAAAATAATGCTATCTGTGATAGTAGACAAAACATTGACGGGCATTATTTCACACAGAGATAAAAATGAGCATTTTAACTGTTATTACAAGTATTTTGACAATGTTAGTTTATTAAGTAACTATTGCATTTTGGAAGAAGGAATATTCAGAATGATTTGTACAAAGACCAACAAAGTGATTAAAGAGATGAAAGAAAGGACAATATACTTAAATACATTGGCAGTAGAATTTGTTGTAATAGAAAGTTTTTTTAAAGCATGTGCAGTTATTATTTTAGCAAAATCAAATGCAAGTTTGCTCAGACTATGATAGAGTTTTATTAACCTTACATTTGGAAATGTCTTCAGGCATGCTTTTAAACTCATTGACAATATTTTGTGATTGGGTCATTCATTGTAAAGAAACATACAGATTATATGGAATGGATTAAAACTAAATTAGCCCCTATGGTTAAAGCATCACAGCAAATGGTTTTCTTTGACATAATATTTATTTATTTTTTATTTATTTTTATTTTACATTTGTTGACTGGGATAGTCCAACTGGATATATGTCCATTTTCAGCAGAGGCCTGGGAAGAAAAGCTCCACATACCAAAAAGAGACAGTACATACATCACTGAGTGATAAACTCAGACAGACATGTTTAGAAAAATATAGACAAAGAATACAGGCAGATATCAATATACACAATGTGCAGACTTAGCCTCAGTTTTCACAGACTCAGGCATTCTTATACCCCTGCATAGAATATAACACCTGGCCACCTTCAAAGCTTCAGGGCACCTTCCATGTGCCAGACCACTAGTCAGCTTGAGATGATCTGATTAAAAAAGACAGATCTGGGTGCCAAGCTTTCCTGCTGCCAAAGAAATCGTTCTTCTGCGGGCTTTCAAAGATTGTGCCGTTCGATTGCTGAATAGATTCCCTTTGGGGAAAAGCCTTCCACAAATTATTTTTAATGGTTAAATGTACTTTCCTGTAAGGAAAGTATATGATAATTTAGGAATATATGTTTTTATTAACTGACACCTGACATATTTGTACACTTAAATGGGAGTGCACTTTTGTGTTTGACAGTTTAAAAGTTGATTTAAGAATTCTAAAAACATTTTTTTTCTAGACAAACTGTATTTAAATTACTTGTTGGGGCTTGTAAAGTGTATTAGATTGTTCTTATTGTGTTTTTATTGAGAAATGTGACTTTATACTACTTTTAAAATGTTACCAACTTGCACTGCTTTGTTTCTGCAGGAAAGAAGCATCATTTTTGGCTTGACCATGGAACAAACTACTGGTCCATCACTCAGTCCTTTTTCCAACCACAAAAAGAAAAAGTTAAGTAATCAGCCTTTGCCACCACAGCAGGTTAGCAATTTGACTCAGCTGTAAGTGGGCGACTCTTCTGTCCAAAGCTGGTTCCTCAGACCACTCATCATTTCCACAAATCCTTCTGGTATTGCCCATAGAGCCAGTATGGACCAGGGGTTAACCACATCCTCAGTAGCTGTAGGGGTCCCCTCAGTTGAGAAAGAAGAACTTGTCAGTGCTAGTTGAAAGGGCAGAGGAGTTGCCCCTGCTTAGCCAGAATGTTGTGCCCACACCAGGGTAAGCTGTCAGAAAGAAAACTAAACATGTACCTTTTGCTCCAGTTTCACTTGACATGAGTAATTTATTAAGTCTGGCTCATGGTCTTGTACAGGCTAATGACCCATCTTATTAGGCGGTTTCTTGTAAGAGAAAAAGGGATTCCTCTTTTCCTGAAGAGATTCAAGAAACTGAATCTAGAGATGAATGTGATGGGACAGATATGGGTTTTTCTACTCAGATTTCTGATTCGGACTCAGAGGAAGTATGGTATCTAAATCTACTTGTGAGGAATTTTCTTTCATTCTGAGACTATTGCTAGAATGTGCCAGTGTTTTCAGTGGAAGAACACTGAGGTTTCTCAGTCCCTCAGACAATATTATGAAATGCCACAACTGGAATTCCCAGAACCTCCTCCCATCCCCCCAGAGTTGTCAGCATTGCAGGATGTGTTTACCATAGCCTGTGGTCCCTCCTCCCATCCCCAGAGCTGTCAGCATTGGAGGATGTGTTTATCACAGCCTGTGGTTCCTCCTCCCACCCCCAGAGCTGTCAGCATTGGAGGATGCGTTTATCACAGCCTGTAGTCCCTCCTCTCATCCCAGAGCTGTCAGTATTGGAGGATGTGTTTATCACATCCTGTGGTCCCTCCTCCCATCCCCAGAGCTGTCAGCATTGGATGATGTGTTTGTCATAGCTTGTGGTTTTCTTGACAGCCAGCCTGCTGCACCAAAGAAAGCTGATAGAATGTACAACGTTCTTAGTCTTTCAAATTTCTGTACACTTATCTCAGGCCTGACCCAGAAGCTATAACTTTAGTTAATCCAGCTGCTGCCAAGCATTTTATTATTTCTATTCCTTCTCCTTCTAACAAGTATGGTAAAACAATTGATAGGTTTGGATAAAAATTGCATGCTTCTGACACATTAATTTTTAGAATTTTTGAATTGTCTCGCTTATATGTTAATGTTTATTCTGAATAATTGTGAAAGAATGAGGAATGTTTTATCTGTAGTCCCTTCCTGTGAATAAAAATTAGCTTTGTGTGGTTTGGCTTCTTCTGTTTCTCAGGTCACTACTCATTGTTTAAAGTGTTTTTTTTTTTAACACTGTAGATACTTACCTCCAGGGTTATGGCCACTGGTACTGTGTTGAAGAGGGTTGCCTGGCTATGCTCTCAGAAGCTTCCAGAGGTTGTAAAAATGTAGATTTTAAATTCACGTTTGTATATAAATTTACCTTTTGGACCCTCTACTGCAGAGGTTATCAAATGATAAATGTGATGATGGATAAGCTGATGCAAGGCATCTTTCAGATTTTTCAGCCCTTCTTTTCTAAATTGTCCAAGGGATTTGCTGCTCCCTCATCTAGTTTGGCAAGAGACAGAATAAACAGTCTCAGCAAAATGCTGGTAAGCAGATGTTTAAAAAAACAATGGCAGGGAGGCTCCAAAAAGAAAGCAGAAACTCTCCCAAACAAAGGGCAATCAGATAAGTCAGACTGACTCTGTACGCATCCTTGTCCCATCTCCCATCCTGGAAGTCTCTTATCCCTTCCAGAAAGACTGAAAAAGAAGTTATGTGCTCACCATCACGTTTCATCTGTATTGTTGCTTTTTCATCTCTCCTCACGTATGGGTTCGGATCCGATCCATCAGATTGGACTTGGCCATTACTAAGCTTGTGGCAACCAAGAAAGCTCTTGGACATGTCCCCTTACCCACAACACATCTGTCCCTACTACTCCAGATCTTGTTTGCTGGGATTATCCCCAGAAAGAAAGGTAAGGAAATTTATATCTGAAAATTGTAAGGAGACCATTTCTGGAGTATTGGAGAGAATTAAGGTAGCATAAATTATGCTTCCTGTCCAACCAGAAAACCAAAGGTAGGGGGCTTGGAGGGTGGGAATTTGAGGAGAGATGAAAAATCGACAACACAGATGGAATTTTATGGTGAGTACAAAACTTCTTTACCTGATATTGTCAATTTTTCATCTCATCCCCAAATATGGGACTGAGTCACAGCTACCTTTACCCCAGGCCTGAGCATCCAAGTGCTCCGGATTGTGTGGAATGCTCCACATTTAATGATGAGCGAAGCCACTGTTCCACTGTTCCGCACTAAACAGCAGTGGCTCCGCATTCTGATTGGTTTGTGTACCACAATTACTGCCAATCAGCATCGTGGCACACAAATCAATGCATAGGCCAATCACGTTCCGGGAAGCCTTTTCGCACCAAAATAATGGCTTGAAAAAGGCTTCCAGGAAGCACTGATCTTCCAACAACAGCGGAAGACCGTGAATAAGGAATAAGTACGGCTGGGGATTGAAGATATCACATCGGGGGTCAGAACTCGAGCGCCAGAAGAAGAATCAGCAGCTGAAGGGACTTCAAAGATATAACCATTGGTTTGGTGGTTCTAGGAAGATCAAGAGTGCCAAGTCTGAGGTTTTGTTTTGCTGCCTGCCTGCCTGCCTGCTAGACAACCGGGGCTGATTTACTTGTACTGTGTGGAGTCTGTGGATTGTATTGAGCTGCTGGGGACAAGTTGGTAGAGGTAAGTGTTTTTTATAAATGTAGCTCTGGCCAGGGCATTCAGAAAGGATTCAGTAGCTGTATTGTTTTGCAGATATTTAAATTAATTGTTTTTTAAAGAAAATTGCCTGCATACAACATGCAATATATAATTTGAGGGGTTAAACTAAATGTTTTTTTAACTGTTTCCACTAAAAGTTTTTTGTCACTGTTTCCATTAAATGTCAAGAGCAAGAGTGAGCAAAAAGAAAAGTGAATACATTGAAATATTAACTGATTGTGTTATGTATATAATCATTACAGCCTAGGTATCTCTGTAGTTAAAGCTTACTGATGCCATTGGACATCAAACGTTGCTTGATCATATTTGTTTTATGAATTCTAAAACCATGCTGAATACAGGGTAACTGGAGATTTTGTTTTAAAGCTGATGTGATATTTGACCTCTATTTAGTGATGCTAAAAATATTTAATATTATTTGTACTATTTATACGTATTATAATACTGGTCATATTTCTGTAAATATCTCTAAAACCAAGTGACATTGATATAACTACTTAGTCTCATATGAAACCTTGCATCTGTATTACAAAAATGCTGCTGGCGGTAGGTGTTGCATGAATGGTTACTGAGATCATAAGCTGTGCTTATTTTGACTTATAAAATCTAGTTTAAGACCAGGAATAAAATGAATGCAACCTTTGCAAAGATTATTTTGAGTTGAATAACTTTACAGTTTTCAAGTAACATGTACGGTTCTAGAGATGAATATTTGTTTTGAACTGAGATTACAACTTTCTTTTTTTCAAGGCATAGGGTAAATATTATAAGACCAATATTTAGTGTCTCTATTTTTGTGCTGTTTGTCCCCCTAGTATGTCTCTGACAGTAACTGCCAACACAGATCATGTTCTAGCAACTTCCTAAGTTTATAAGACAATATTTAGTGTCTTGTTGTTGTGCTGCTTATATTATGTTGGGCTTTGTCCAGATTTCTTGCACTAAAAGGTCGAGAGGTATATGGATGAATGTCAAAAGTGAGCATCTTTGTAGTAATGGGATGCTTTAAAGTATCCCGTTTTGTTTTCTAGTAGAACTTTAGTGTCTTTTCATAATGGCAAGATGCTGAACTGCGCAATGAAAATACTGAAGTGACAGTATTGTGCTGCTTGTTGACATGTTAGAAAATGGACAATTTGTCTAATTAAGTTCTAATTTTTTAATTCTAACTTCTAATTCAGAAACATTTTTATTTTGAATTCTCTTGCCAATGCCTCAGGTTTATAGCAGTATTTTTGCCAAGTCTGGTTTTGTCCTTCACTCTGCTTTGCTTTCTTTACTCAGTGGCATTTTTTCAGTAGTGTTTCCACAACTGGAAACTAAGCACATTCATGCCACTATCACTACAGCCTATGTGTACTTTGGATCACATTTTTGCCATTAGCGTGCTCTTTGGATTTTAAGGTAGGGACCCTACCTTAAAATCCAAATGGCACACTAATGGCAAAAAATTGGTTTCAAAGTACACAACACTGTAGTGATACTGGCATGAATGTGAGGGTTTACAACTGTTGGGATATGCATGTGTGCTTCTGCTTAGTGTGTTTTTATTTTTCAGGTTAAAGATATGAGATCTTGCATTCTTTTGGTCTTAACTGTTCCAAGACATGATGTCTTAAATGACACATCCTTGTCAAAGTAGAGAGTCCTGCTTTTAAGTACCATTTTAGGCACCTTTGCCAGGCCCAGACCTGGTGGTAGGACAGGGGTAGAACACATCTAAAGTGGTGAATGTGAAATGCAAGTCTCTACCATGATCCATGGCAATGGCACGTTTCGCGCTGTGCGAAAATAGGGTGTTCCACATTTTGACCATTTGTCACACATTGTTAAGGTCTGTGTTCCACATTGGCCTCTTAAGAGGTTGAGACCTATGCCCCGGGCAGACCCATGGAAGGATGTTTCTCAGAACCATCGAACCAAAGGAAACTCTTCCTTTGGAGACCAAGTCCAACTTACAATGAGTGATAAAGGTATGATGGCCTATGTGGCCACTGCACAAATCTCATCCATGGAGGCATTAGACTGGAAAACTATGGAAGTGGCCATGGCCCTGGTTGATTGAGCTCAAACACATTTGGAAGGATTGATGCCTTGATGAAAGAAATGCAATCAGAGAGCCATTTTTAAGGTAGCTTTGTTTACTGGTAGGCCCTTCCTAGGGCCTGCAAAGGAGATAAACAACTGACTTACTTTCTGAAACTCTTTAGTCCTATGCAAATAGAAAGGAATTGCCTATGGACATCCAAAAAATGTAGGACATATTCACTTTGTTGTTGAAATTAGGAAACAAAACAGACAAGTGAATGGTCTGATTGATATTAGTCTGGGAAACAACTTTAGGCAAAAAAGAGGGGTTGGTATGCAAGGAAACTCTGTCTTTATGAAAAATCAGATATGGAGACTGAGAGGATAGTGTCTGAATTTCTGATATATGTCTTGCAGATGTAATGGCCACTAGGAAGATATTTTTCAAGATAGGAATTTTATATCACAACTTGCTGCAGGTTCAAATAGGGGCTAAACAGTAATATGTAGTACCAAGTTTAGGTCCCATGGAGGACAGGGATCTTTGTGAAGTGGCCTTAATAATAAGGTCCCTTTTAAGAAGGCTTTGAAAAGTTTCTGGGAAATCAGAGACAAGTTATCTTTCCAATGTGAAAATCTGAGATAGCTGCTAATTGTACTTTAATTATAGAGGCAGCTGCCCCATTATTAAAGAGGTGAGCTAAAAACTCTTGAACAGAGTGGATAGGTGCTGTGAAGGGATCTTATATTATGTTTCTGAGGCCAGATTACAAACCTCTTCCATTTACTCCTATAAAGCTTTTGATTGGATGGCTTATGGGAGGACATCAAAATATGATGGACTGGGGAGGAGAGCATCGATTGTCTGGATATCAATGGAATTGGAGGAACCAAGCCATCAGTTTGAGGTTGGGAAGGTTGGGATCACTCATTCCCTGCTGGATGTGACAGAAGGTCTGGAACAGATTCCAGAATCCAGGGTTCCTTCTGTAAATGAGGCCAGAGGAAGGGAAACCAGATTTGTCAATGCCAAAATGGAGCAATGAGGATTACTGTTCTCTTCAACCTGGAAAGGAGTACAGAAGACGGGGGGGTCCAATCATGTATGAGAGCATCCCTCTGGGATTCCCACGGTAGTAGGATTAGGGTAAAGTAGCTGCTGCATTTGTTGTTTATTGGGGATGCAAAGAGGTCAAAGCAAGGCTGGCCCCGTCTGTGAAAAATGTCTTCCGCTACTCTCTGATAGAGGGACCACTCATGAGGCATGAGAATGGATCTGCTCAATCTGTCCGCTATTACATTGGATTTTCCCAGAATGAGTGTTTCTATATGAAAGCAGTTGGATGAGATCACCCATTGCCACACTCTGAGTGATTCTTGACACAGAGGGTATGATCTGGTTCCTCCTTGCTTGTTTACGTACCACAGCACAGACATGCTGCCTGATTGAATTGCCATGATTCCTAGTGGAAGAGCAGTCTGAAATACCTCCAACACTAGAAGCACTGCTCTCATCTCCAGGATGTTTATGTGCAAATTGGCCTTATTGGCAGACCAGGTGCCTTGGGCTGTTTTACCCAGATAATGCTCCACTCCCACCCCATCTGGGAAGCATCTGTGGTCATTGTGGCCTGTGGCTGACAGGGAACAAAGGGTCAACCTTGCATCAATTGTGCTGAATGAATCCACCATGAAAGGGTTCTTTTGCATGTGTCCGTTATGAAAATTTGGTAAGACATCGGTCGGGGGATAATTGACAACTGGGCAGCTAGAAGCCATTGAAGTATCCACATGTGAAATCTGGCCAATGAAACTAAAACTATAGCTGCAGCCATTGACCCTAAAGCCTGTAAAACATGATGGGCAGCTACCTTCTTGTTCTGGAGCAATCTGTGTGTTTGGCGCCTGATTGTCAACACTCTGGAGGTGGAAGTTTCACAATCATCATGAGTTGTGTCCAGTAGTGCTACTATGAACTCCAGTACTTGAGAAGGATCCAGGTGCAATTTTTGGTAATTTATGGTTATACCTAGTTCTGTACAGATTTGAAGAACAGAATCTCTTGCAGGGATAAGTAGATGCCTTTTCGGGGTGGAAATGAGCTTGTCGTCTAGGTAAGGAAACACCCGGAATCCTTGTCATCTCAGGTGAGCCGCAACCACTGCCATTCATTTGGTAAACACTTTTGGGGCAGTACTGAGACCAAAGAGCAGCACTCTAAACTGGTAATCACTGGCTTCCAGCCAGATGTGTAGGTGCCTTCTGGATCATCTATCCATTTTTATATGGTAGTATGCATCCTGAAGGTCTATGAAGCAATTCCAATTGTCCTGTTCCAGGAAAGGAAGTATGGACTGAACAGTGACTATGTGGAACTTGCAGTGTCAAGCTGACTTGTTTAATCTGCTGAGATCCAGAATTGGTCTCCGGTCTCCTGTTCTCTTTGGAACTAAAAAGAACCTTGAGTAAATACTGAATCCTCTCTGGTCACTGGGGACCTCTTGGATGACTCTTTTTTTCCATCAGTTTTTGAATTTTAATGACTGCTTGATCCCTTTGACTGGGTGGAACATCTTGGATTTTTTTGTTTGGGGGGAGGTTGGTGAGAGAAGAGGATTTGGTAACCTCTAGATATTATCCTCAGCACCCACATGTTGGTGGTTATTTTTTGCCAGGCTCTCCTGTACAGGGATAGTCAACCCTCAATTGCCTCCAGAGATGGGCAATCAAGCCATCTTTCAGGAGCTCTGGAAGAGTTTCCCAAAAAAAAGATTTTTGGGACCCTTGATTCTGCAAGCCTCCTCTGCCTCAAGGGCTGTGTCTTCCATTATTGTTCTCCCTCTGCCTCTGGAGAAAACCCTTGAGATTTCTTGAGCTACATTTTAGTCCCACCTCTCTCACCCTTAGTGTAGGGTCTCTGAGGGGCAGAAAAACATATGCCTATGACTGAAAGGGTCTTACCTTCTTTTTCACACCTGGATAATGTATCTCTGACCTTGGTACCAAAAAAGGGATGTGCTGTCAAATGGACAAATGAAGCTTTAAAACGCTCCACAAAATTGCACAGACATATCCAGGCATGCCTCCTCATAGATATGCTGGAACCTGCTGCTCTACTAGTTCCTTCGGCTGCATGCGGGAATGAGGCTTATGGAAGAGGCTAGCTACCAAGTGTAGCGTCGCTTACTGGAAATCCATGTTTTCTCATGCTCCCTCAGCTACTGCTCCTTCAAGGGTATCTGATAGTGCCTTTATCAGATCCCTTTGCAACAAGGTGAAATGGGAAAGGTAGTTCAGTGATTGTAAGGCAAAAGTTGCTTAAGAAAAGACTCACTTCCCACATCTATCCATCATCCTGGAATCCTTATTTGGAGGATGAATAGTGGAATTCTCCTCTGATAGTTCCTTTCTGGTCATCACTGCCATGACAATGGCATCTACTGCAACCCCTTTTGTCCAAAAAGCCTTGTCAGCTGGAGTGGTAATTATTTTGTTTGGTCTCCATAGAATAGGTTCAGTGGAATCTGGGGTCTCCCATGTCTGCCAAGAGATCAATGCTATGAACTGATCAGTGGGCAGAGTAACCTAGGAAGTAGATGGTCAGGAGCCAAAGGCCACAAGGTACACCAGCTCCTCAGGTGAAGGATTACTGGACTACCAGCCACTTCTCTATTTTAAAATCTCTAGGATTTCCCTGAAGGAAACAATCTCAGTAGGTGACCATGAGGATCCTTCTCCCTCATTGAGGTCGGTGTCCTCCATGGCTGACTCCTCCATGGAGTCCAAATGTTTCCTCTTACAAGGCCTCTTCCAAGGGACCTCCTCAGTGGGATACTCTGGGAAGATATCAGAAGAGGCAGGGGTACCCCGATGGGTATCCTAGTGTCTAAGGTCCCATTGTCCTTCTGGAATGTCCTGGTCAGAAGAAGTGTGCAGGTGACATTGATGGGATTGATGACCTGAGGGGCGGCAGGTGACTTTCTAGGTGGGGTGGCAGCTATAGCCCTCTCCAGAGCTCCAAAACCTGACTGCTTCTGAGCGGAGAGAGACTCCAACCATACCTGCAGGAAGCGGTTCTCTCCAGCACAGAAGACAGCTCACCTGGGGTAGAAGCTGGAGCTGAGTTCACCTGCGCGAAAGTCCTGAGGTGCATCAACTGCTCCAAAGGTCTGGGAGTTGAGCACACTCATGCTCCATGAGGTTCGCTACAGCTCCAGGAGCTCTGTGACTCTAAAATGACTGAGGAGCTCCAAGCAAAGGTCTGATCTGAAGAAAGGGACATCTTCAGATCCAAGCTGAAAGACACCAGGCATATCAAATCTGATGATTCTGAAGCTTGCCCTGAAGTTGGAGGAGAAGTTAGAGGGGAAGTGGATGGCTTGGATAAACCTTGGACTGTATGGGATGGGGCCAAGGGGGACTTAGTGATGCCCTGCATCCACAAGAACTTCTGTGCCATTCATTCCATGTCTCCTTCTGTAGGGCTGCTGGTTGAATGAGAAGAGGATACTGATGGAGATGTAGGCTTCTCAAAAAGGAGGACAGTACCCTTGAAGGCACAGGGTCTATAGTTGGGGAGCACGAAGTCCGTGGAAGAGTCACAATCAGTTTAAATGGATTGGTGGTTGGATCCGATGTCAACAGATCTAATATATTGTTACAAGATGGACTCAGAGCCAAAGAAGCCAGATCCAATAGTGAGATGCTTGGCACCATTCCAAGTGAGCCACTGATTCACTAGATTTAGGAAATTTTGAAGTCTTAAATCTCGGCTCCAAAGGATCTGTAGGAGCTGAGGAAGGCCTCTTTTTTCCTCTATCACCACTTTTAGAGGAAAAAGAAGAAGCGGGGCTTGAATGAGCTGACTTTGATTTAGATGTTGTGACTGATTTAGGATCACTACCAGAAATGGCCTCTTCAAATGCAGATGGTAGCATGCCCCTCAAAATTAGTTTATTCTTCCTTTCAACCAACGCCCCGTGGTTGAAGGAATTTCAAGTAACCCAGTCTTCCTGCAGATGAAGGGGCCAAAACAGTATACGTACAGGGAGTGTGAGTCACTGAAGGGAATTTTGTGACCACACTTTGTGCATTTCTGAAAGTCCCCTGGCTTACCCTGCTTCTCAGCCATGAAGAAAAAAAGGGAAGGCCAAGAATACACTCACACACACAACAGGGCAGAAAAAATGAATTTCTCAGAGAGAAAGACAAAAGGTTTTTTTGCAGTAAGGATACTACAAAGGGTATAGGGCAGAAGGGAGAGTAACCTAGTAAAAATGGTTACTAGTGGGAAAAAAGGGAGAAAGAGGAGGTGAAAGTAACCTAATAAAAAGCAGTTACTACTGGAAAGAAGAGTTCAGAGGCAAAGGGGATAAGAAAAAGCTTATTCACACAAAAAACAGCAAGAAGTAGGTAAGAAAAAGAAAAAAAATATTGTAAATATCACCTGATAATCCAAGAGCTAGAAGGTTTAGACCATGTCTTTCCAAAGCAGGAAACAAGATCTGGGCTAACAGGGAGAGGTACATTGTGGGTAAGGGGAGGTGTCCAAGAGCTTTTTTGATTGCCATGAGTTTAGTAACGGGCAAGTCAGATCCGATGGATCAGATCTGGACCCATATTTGAGGATTAGATGAAAAATTGACAATATCAGATTCTCCATTTCCCTCTTTGGCAAAATATTGTTTTAGACAAATGAGTTCTGTGACTGATTCAGTAGGGTTAGAGATAGCAATGGGAAGAAATCCCTCCTTTCTGGGGAATTATTCCACATCCACCAGACCAAACCCCTCTGTCCTCTCCTTCCCAGTTGAAAAGAAGGTTTTATTCAGCAATGTTTCTGGAGCTAGACAAAGAATATGCCTAGAGACCAGTTCTGGAGCCTTGCTTCTCTAAACCAATATGCAATAGTACCCAAGTTTAAAATGCTTTCACTTCACAACCTGTTACCCCTTCTTCATTTACATTTTTTATAACCTTAGATTTAAATGGTGCTGTTTCTTAAGTTTTTATGTGTCTGGATCACAGTATAAATTCTCTGCCTTACCTGCTGGACTAGCTACTGTTCCAACAGAGCTCATAAAGTGTCTAACTTCTGTCATAGCCCATTTTAGGCTACAGGGTATCCACATTTCAACGTGTCTGGAATCGGTCACTTTGGCGAGTGATCTTCTATGCAGGCTGGGATTACAAGAGAACATTCTAAAGTCTTTTTTGATTCCATCATGAGGAGTGTGTTTCTGGCCTGTCTGATAGACACCTCAGTACAAAGAGCTTTTCTTCTTCAGGAAACAGTAGATCTATATTTAGACCTGTGTCAAAGCAGACTATTTTCAAAAGTTTATCTCAGGCTATTATCTTTTGTTATTCTCACCATAACTAAACTATTCCAGGCAGACTAAGGCACATTCTACCAGGGCCTTGACTTCATCTATTGTTGTTTGGAAGTATCTAGGAACTACACAGCAGCAGTCATGTGTGATGAATATGGTGGGTCTATATCACATTGTTGAACTCTTAATTTATTGAATACCTAATCATTGAACCCTGATTGTCAAACTACATATTCAGCGAACAACCTAATCATCGAAGTGGAATTCATTGAATGATTTTACTTGGCCAACACAGAGAAAGGTAAACATTTTTTACATTTTTGCAGGGGGGTTGTGCCCCCTGCACCTTCCCAACATCCCCTGCTAATTAAATACTCCAAGATCACACTACAGTGAGGTAATGGGTAAATCACAGCCAGTCGGCATGTCAATCACACAATTTTTTTTCTGGGTGGCCCAAGTAAAATCTTTCAAAGATTCCACTTCGATGACTAGGTCATTCACTGAATACATAGTTCAACAATTAGGGTTCAATAATTAAGTATTCGATAAATTAAGAGTTTGATGATGTGATATAGACCTGAATATAGTACAGTTGTGTAAGCAGACTTATTGTAACAGTCGGTGTTTGAATGAGCACTGCTGCAGTAGCTGATGTCTCCCTCCATTCCCCATTGTTTTATGGTGTGTTTTTTATGCCAAGGTGTGGACATTTATTTTTTGCTGTTCCTAGCAATGTCCTCTCAGGTTAGCCTACCTCTGAAGCTCTGAAAGATTCACTGCACAAAACCTGTCTTTTTAGTCTGCTTAGCTCAGGTTGACTAACGGTTTGGGCACGGAAGGTGCCTTGAAGCTTTGGAAGCTGGCCAGCTGTTATATGATATGCAGAACATAATCCAAATAGTTTAGGCTACTGCAGCAGTAATTATTTGAACATCTATTCTTATGATAAGCTTACTTACACAACTGCACTTCATATATAGCTACTCTTATCTGTTTCGATGGGTGCAGTACATGTAGATAAAGCAGTAAGGCTCGCTTCAGCAGTCTGCATGGTGAATGAACATAATGTCAGCTCCTGCTTTATAAGTCCATTGTGTGAGTCATCTGCACTTGCTCATCAGTGCCATTTTTGACAATGATAATACAGTCATTTGAATCTGATGAAAGATCAATAGATATGTCAGACGACTGATACAAAACAGTGTTTAATATCACCATAAAACATTTTGTAGACATTCCAAAGTATACAGATAATCTTGCACAGTACTCAGACAGTAGGGGTATTAATAAATCATGGTTAGTCTTGACAGGGGACTCAGTCTATGATCTTTAAGGGGAATAGCTTGGGCAGAGGAGCTTGTTTGATTCTAGAACAGGAGAGGTAAGAATGGAATGTGTTTCTCACAGGAAAAAATGGTGGAATTAAAGTGGATGTCAGTTCCTACAGGAATCAGAGGCAGAATTGTGGTATAGTGGTATATAGTGAATACATAGAAAATGACATCAGGGAGCCTGTCACCTGATATCACTCAGACTTGGGCCATTCAACCAAGGATGAGCCAGTCATATGCATTGGTGGAATGCCTGCCGAGAGGCAGCTAATGCCAAGCCCAAGTAGTGGTTTGGATGACTTGAGTGTCAGGAGGGATAAACATACCTCTCAACCACTCTGCATCTGATGGAGCGCTACAATTTTAGAATCAAAAAAAGCATCTGCTCTACAGTTGTGCTTTGACCATAGACAACTGCTGGGTTTGCTCAACAGACTGACGTCTTGGCACTCATCATGGTCAAAAGGACCAATGGTGGACACTGCTTGATGTTTTGCACCACAGCGGTGTGTTCGAAACAATACCACAGGGAATTTATTGTGTATTAAGAAATTCAAACAATCTCAGTGATTGCTGTGTTTTATTTCTGCAATGAGCAAGCTAGGCCAACAAGACAGGAGATTGGATAAAGAGAAGCAAAGAAATGAAATGTTGTGAAGCAGTGTTTACTATTTCCCAGTTCCATGCAGATTGAAGGCAAGGTACGTTTTCTGTTCCTACTGCACTGATATATTGCATATGTATTAGGTCTTTCTGCATTAGTCTTTGGCTGACTAATCTGTAGTTAATTTCTTGCATGACCCAGAGAAAAGGTGTCCTGCTTTGCTTTTAAAGCAGTTGTATTGTCTTCATGTTCAGCCGTTTGCCAGTGCAGTTCTTTGCTGAGCTATTGAATGGGATATTAATTTTTGATGGTTGTCTCCTATAATTCTGAAAACTGAGAGGCTAACAGGTATGAGGATATGGGAGCTTTCAGAGCATCTACTTGTTCTGTGGGAGTATTTGTAATCTCTGGAGGAAGAGAAGACCTTTTAGGAGAGTCATGTGGGAGGATACTAACATTATCTGGCTCCAGATGGAGCCTGACACGATAGTTAAAAGACTGCTCAGATATGGAGAAGTACAGTGTGTGAAAGAAAGAAGGACATGGGTTGGGTTTGCAAAAATGCAAAGGAAACAGAATTAGACATGCTGGAGGCTTGTAAAAGGTGGAAAGGGAAAATTTTAACTTTGATAATTAGAGCGTATGCGAGAAAGTTAGAGAATAAGTAGCCTATAGTTCCAATCAAGATAACAAGAAAAATTTTCCTGCAATATGAAACAAGAGAAGAGAAAAAAGTTTAAATGTATGTAAAGAAGAAACTTTAGTGGGATGCTGGCATATCTCTCAACCTCTTAGAGCAAGAAATCTGGACAAAGCCATAAATAAAAGTGTGACAAAGACCCAAAACAGGGGCAATTTTTAAATATTGTCCTTACAAATTTAGAAAGTTGAAAGAACAACAGCTTTTGTATTAGTATGAATTTTCTGAAGGGTATGTAGTTTGAAACTCAAATGTCTGTCATTGTTTTCTAACTTCAATCTTTAATGATTTGCCACTAATTTGCCAGAAAACCACAATTTTATGAAAGATGGACCAAAAATATGAGGCAAACATCTGGACGTTCAGAGGAAATCTGTACAGTTGGGAGGTATGGATGCTGGGTGCAGGGAAGGGTAGACTATATGCCAAAAAAGGGCTTTTGGTTGACTTTTTGAAAGATAGAGAGAGGCTGACAAGACATATGGAGAGCTTGTGGTGAGTACAAGAAGGAATTTTCCCTTAGTAGGAATGTAGCAGTTCAGACAAGCTAGCCCAACAGTTTTCCTGTAATGGAAGAAAAGAACTGAGGAAGTTTAGACAGATATATATTGGGGAGAATATTTACTTCAAAAATGCATTTTTGAGTATGGATTGGGAACACGGAGACAAGAAGGAAGTGAAACAAATTGTGATTGTGGTTTGGATTTACGTTGTCCACCAAGGAAGGGATAGACTGAGGACCGTAAGTAGTAAGAATGTGGAGTGAGAACCACAAGTGGGGAGGATGACAAGAGCATTATTGTATGGCTGGAAGTTATCAAGATGTTCAAGAAAAGTCATATTATGAAGAAGGCAGGTTTCAAGAGGAAGTAAAGCAAGGCTCCAGTACTAAATTTGGAAAGGAAGCTACAGCAAATGCATAAATAACGTGGGTGGAGCAGATAGGGTATTGTCAAAAGAGATTGCCAGAATATGCAATATGCGTTAAGATGAGGGAGAAGGAGATATCAGCTGTGGTGTCAGAAGTTATAAGATTAAAGGATACATCATACATGGTGAGTAAGTGCACAGAAAGCAGGCAAATTAATAGCAAATTAAATGACAGCGATGATGTAGGATCTATACAAAATAATTTGTGAGCAATTTTGTAGCTGGACCTATATACAGACATGCATAGTTCATGGAGTAAGGGGGTTAGGGGCATTATCTAGGAGGTCCACTAGATAGGAAGCAAATTATTGGAGGAACAGAGACACCTACAATTCAAGTCAATATCAACTTAGGAAGACTTTTGGACAATAACTAAGTGAAAAGAGAGACAGCCGCTGAGGACAACGGGCATGCACTGGAGCTACACAGGCAATAGATAGTACAGGGAAGATCTTTAGCAACATCAGCAAGAACACAGGTGCACTCATTGCCAGGATAGTTATCTTAGCAGCATCAGCAAGAACACAGGTGCACTCATTGCCAGGATAGTTCTCTTAGCAACATCAGCAAGAACACAGGTGCACTCATTGCTAGAATCGTTCTCTTAGCAACATCAGCAAGAACACAGGTGCACTCATTGCCAGGATAGTTCTCTTAGCAGCATCAGCAAGAACACAGGTGCACTCATTGCCAGGATAGTTCTCTTAGCAACATCAGCAAGAACACAGGTGCACTCATTGCCAGGATAGTTCTCTTAGCAACATCAGCAAGAACACAGGCGCACTCATTGCCAGGATATTTCTCTTAACAGCATCAGCAAGAACACAGGTGCACTCATTGCCAGGATAGTTCTCTTAGCAGCATTAGCAAGAACACAGGTGCACTCATTGCCAGGATAGTTCTCTTAGCAACATCAGCAAGAACACAGGTGCACTCATTGCCAGGATAGTTCTCTTAGCAACATCAGCAAGAACACAGGTGCACTCATTGCCAGGATAGTTCTCTTAGCAGCATCAGCAAGAACACAGGTGCACTCATTGCCAGGATAGTTCTCTTCCCCAGGTATGAACAGGGTAGGACAGACACACCAGTAACTACAATCAGTATCATTTATAAACATTAGTATGAAGAACCTTGCTACAGTACTAGGTAATACTCAGGAAGGAGTTATTGGCAGCTAGTTAGTTCCCAGTAGGAGGGTTTTATTAAATGAAGGTCATAAGATGAACTTTGGTGATATTTAGCAACATACATGGAAATGATGAAAGCAAAAAGAACAGAAACATTGTGTATAATTTTGTTCAACAGCAAAAAAGTTTTTGACTGCCATGAATGAGTGTTTATGTTGAAGATTCTTAAAGGGAGTAGAGTTGAGTTGCAGGTTCAGATGATTGGTAGGCATGATGTATAAACTCAAACTATACAAATTTAATAGGTGATATTTACACAGAAGAGACTGATACAGACCTGGGGGGCAAGCAAGATTGTTTCTGTCTCTACCTCGGTTCCTATTATTTACAGAGCTGTTTGCAGCAAGAATTCACAGCAAGTTTATAAAAAGATAAAAGAGGAATCTTTTTCATCTGTTTGCAGATGACTCCACTTTAATGTCAGAAGAATTCACTTGAATAATAGAATATATTTTGCAAACCTTTGAGGAATATGGTAGTCCATTCAGAACTAAAATATAATTATTCAAAAGTTCTATATGTGAGATATCAGAATCACATCATCAAATAAGTAAGACATGGTGAAGTAATATATTTATTACTCAGTGTTTGCCCATCTCTAGAATAGTCTTTCATTACATATACAATAGTAATACCGTAACTTCCTTTACAGGAAGCCTTGACAAATAGATAGGCATCCATAAATCCATCCGTGACCTGGCTTGTTTTGCCTTCTTGGTGGAAAGATATGCCCTATGTGGCTGGGTGTTGGTAAGGAGTTTATGGTCCGTGGATTGACTCTGCCTTGTAAACTCTTTGAATCTACGAATATGATGAAAAGATCACATGTCATTTCCTACCTAGAAAGATAGTAAATAAATAAATAGTGTGGGACCGTTGCTGTTTGTGAGAGCCCTGCTGTAGATTAGAGACCCTCCAGTTGTAGCTTTAGCAAGGGAAAGTGACAGACATCTGATGCATAGCACAAGGAAATATATACTGTGCATGCCTAATGTAAATTCACTGCCACTTCTTCTGCTAAGATTTTTCACTGGTACTGTAAGATAATGGCTCCTGCCCCTCTGTGCATGTCCCTTGCTGAGACTCTACTCTTTAGTTTGGACAGAATAGCTTAAAAGTTCTGCCCTCTGAGAGGACCATCCAGGTCCATCCAGTGGAGACATTCTTCCAGAAAAAAAAACAATTGTGGCATTTGTGGGCAAACAGAAGGCAGTTAGGGAGAAGTTATATGGTAATGGCTGTTAGCTGGAGAAAGAGATAAGAATACAAAAACAGTACAAATGAGACTGGAGGAGCTACTCAGTGAGAAGCTGTGGAATTAGATATTTTAGGATAAATGTTATGGTATGTGTGCAAAAACAATGGCTCAGAATTGCAAAGATCTGCAAATTCAGATCCAAAATATGCTAAAGCAATTGAACAAAGAGTCGTTTTCTTTGCCTGGGAGGATTAATGCAGTCTAGATGCTGACTTTTCCTCATATGTGGCAGCTCTGTATACCCTTGCCAGTTCAATTAAGGAAATGGTGATAGTAAAGGATCCTCACCTGGTCTGTCATCAGTTTGAATAACAGAATAGGGAAAGACAGCCTGCAAGGACAAAGTAGGCAAATGGGTCTGACTACCCTAGATATGATGTATACTATTGCCACTCGGAAGACGCCAAGATTTGTAGGGCATGAAGAAAGGAATCCACAAACAAAAAGAGGTAATGGAAAGATAGCTGACGAAAATAGGGAGCTATGCAGAAGTCGAGATTGATAGAATAGGCTGTGAGGGAATTCTAAGACAAATGTGAGGGCAAGCTATTAGTTAGTTTAGTTAAGAAGTAGGTTAGGGAAAAACTCTTCTCTATGAGTGGCAGGGCTAAATGGGAACATTGTGCGAGTTATGTAATATTGTACAATGACTGGCCATTAGCATTCAAAAATGTGCACGACGATTGGTCAGCCCAATCAGCATACCTGTTGTAAAATCCAGCATATACCAATAAAAAATGTCCACTCACCCAGACTTTCTTCTATTAAGATATGCTACTGAGATTCCAGTTTTCTTCTCTTTTTAAAAATAAATAAATACACTTACTTATCCGGGCACTGCAGAAGTACAAGAGAGATGGGAAAAAGAAAATACAAGGATAATCAAGTATGTTAAACAACTAGAGAAATGTAGCTGATTCTCCTTGTGTTTTCTGTACCGTCTCTCTCATAAGTCTGAATGGTTCTGGATTTCAATTTTTCAACAGAGATCTTCCTTTCTACATTGCTTCCTTTCCACGGCACTCATGCATTGCATAAGCATGAGAACGTAAGTTCCATACACATGCACAGTACATCAAGAAAGCTGCAAGACATCATGGAAAAACATGGAAGAGCACCACAGTGCTGTTATACAAGGGCATTATTTAAGAAAAGTAAGTACATTTTTCTTAAATAATGTAATTGTATAATACAAATAAACTATGGCTGTGTGTGGGTAATGTTGTATTTACCCACAGTTGGCTTTGTTTGCTCACACCAAACCATGCCAACCATGGGTAAAGCCACCACTACCCACATCCAGCCATGGGTTATTGCTATAGTACAGCTTGAAAATGAAAGACTGGTAGAAAAGTAGGATGTTATTTGATTGTAAAGTAAGTGATATGGAATCCCTGGGGAAAAGTGTAACAGCCTATTTTGAGATATAAGGGAGGTGGGGTATAATTAATTTTATTTGTCAATAGATTGTTTCCATACCTCTCAACTGTACAGATTTTCGCAGAATGTCCAGATTTTTGGCCCATATTTTTTGCCTGTTCCTCTTTTTCCTGGAAAATCACTGGGATGATCTCACGATTGTAGTCACTAAACAATTAAATACATTTGAGTTTCAGACTTCAAATCCTTCAGAAAATGTATTTTAAAACAAATCCTGTTACCCTAGCAACTTTATAAGTTTATAAGAGCAGTATTTAAAATATGTCCCTATTTGTACCCCCACTGTATAAAAGTTTTGTCCAGATTTTTTTGCATTAAGAGGTTGAGAGGAACCAGGGCAGCAATAGTCCAAGTGCTGACCATCAAATGTCAGGTAAGTGGGAGTGGGTACTAATGCCCAAACCTTCATTTATGAAAACAAAAAATCTAATGAAGAGTTCCACTCAAACAAAATGTATTATCTTAGTGCTTTTATCCACTTATTTCAATGAACTTCATCAGACAAATCATATCATGCAATTCCATACTTAAATAGTAAACTAAACCAATTACATCACAAGCATCTCCTAAAATTTAAAGTAACAATACAAAATACAAAATGCTGTTACTAAACCAGTTAATGTAATCTCCATCTCCCATTCTATTTTTAAAAATATGTATATTTTTATACATTTCTAGTTTTTATTTTATATATATATATATATATACACACACACACACACACATCCGTATCACCTTTCCAGTGATTTCAATTTTAAAATACATTTTAAGGAACAGTAGTCATTTAAGCCTGTGTGTACATAAGCCTTCAGCTTTAGCTGCCACAGCAGCTCTCTTTCGTCCAGTTTTAAAGCCCATGGTCCACCCCAATGTCTTTACTAACTTGTTTGATAACCAGGTAATGAAAACAATGGCCAGGGTTTGCTACAATGTATTCTGCAAGTGCATTTGTGGTGTTCTGTTTACCTATGTTATACTGGTGCTCATGAATATCTTATTTGAAATTTTTCCCACATACAAACTCGTGCATAATCGGCACTTAGCCTGGTAAACTACACCTTTCATATCACAATTGTATTTGCCATTTATATTATAGATACAATTATGTATCTGAAACTTTTTTGTAATCTCAAGTAATTTACAAAAGTGATGCTGTCCACAGTTAAACATACCAATATTTGGGATAAAGGGCTTCATTTTTTTCTCTAAAAGTACTTTAAGATTACAACCTTTTTTAAAAATTAACTTAGGTTTCTCACCTAAGTTCTGCCTAATAGATGTGTCCTTATTTATTAATGCCCAGTTTTTCACAAAAAATATCTCTCAAGATATTAGTTTCACTAGAATAGGGGGTAATAAAACTCAAATTATAACTGGGAGGTTCATGTTCAGAAGCTCTATCATTAATTATACTTTCCCCGATTAAGTGACCGGGTTCACCAACAATTACCCCTTTATTTAAAATAGGTTGAAAATAACCTCATTTTCTTTCCCTATCATCTTCCAGTATTACATCATCAATCAGTTGTAAAGGGTAAGCTCTTTTTAGTAACATGATTCTAAGAAGGTCAAATTCAGCTTGGAATTCTTCATCCAAAGATGTCGCTGCCCTAACAAACTGTCCTTTAATGACAGCGTTTTTCTGATGGTGAGGGTGGGAGCTTTCAGAATGTAAAAAGGTGTTAGAGTATGTTGGTTTCCTAAATATCTTAGCTAAATATTGCTTATTTACCCTATCCTTAGACAGCTGGATGTCCAGAAAAGGAATCAACTCCATTTCAAAATGGAAAGTGAATTGTAAAAATGTTGTCAACTCAGTAATATTCTCTACAAATCTGACTGCTGTGTTAAAATCCCCTTTCCAAATTATAAAGATGTCATCCAGGTAATGGGTATACCAATATACCCTGTCCCTAAACATTTCTTTTGAATCAAAAATTCCTTTTCCCAATGGGTCATCACATAACTGGCAAAACTCCCTCCACAAGGTGACCCCATCACTACTCCAGTTTTTTGCAAATAGTAAATGTTATTAAACAAGATAAAGTTGTTGGACAATATAATGTCTAAAAGCACCCAATCAGGTTTATCTCTTCCCCCTCTGCTCCTCTTTTAAACAAAAATTCTCTAATCCACCTTATGCCAACATCCCAAGGAATTACTGTATATAAATCCCTAACATCAATAGGAAATGATATGTTTCGTTAAACTCCAATGCATTAATTACCTCCAAAAAATTCCAAGAATCTCTGCATATTTGAGTTTCAAATTCAAGATAGTTTTCCAATTTAAGGTCCACTATTTTAGCACAAGCACATGTAATTGACTTTCTCCCATCCACAGTTGGACGTAAGGGTGGGTTTTCCAAATTTTTATAGAATTTAGGTATTCCAAATATGACTGGTGTGACAGCAGCGACCATATTTAAATAATTATAAGTGTTAATATCAACACTAGCTTCAATGAGTAAATCATTGATAAGTGATCTCACTCATTGGTAAGCAACATTTACTTCATTAATTGAAGCTCTTTTATAAGCTTCACTTTCCAAATCAAGTCTCATCCTATTAGTGTAGTCATCTTCATCCATAAAAATGAAGCCCCCCCCCCCTTATCTGGTTTCATTACTTTTACATTATGAAATTTTAACATTTGTAAAGCCCACCTTTCCCGTTCAGTAGTGTTTGATCTCGTAATGAAACATGCAGGTTTACCCAAAGCAGACTTGATATCCATTTCACACAATTTTTCAAATAGCAATAAAGTTGAATGCATCGGTGGATTAAAAACACTCAAAATTCTGTAATTGTCACCCAGCTCAGCATTGTTACCTAGTAATACATTTAAATTTAACTTATGCAAAAATAATTTAAGGTACAGTAATGTCCTAGGTAAATCTGCTCTCACTGTGGATACAAACGACAATCCTTTAGCTAGTATTTAAGGTCCAGTAATGTCCTAGGTAAATCTGCTTGCACTGTTGGTACAAATGACAGTCCTTTAGCTAGTGTTTCAATTAAATCTGGGGGAACTTCATACCAGGAATAATTGTAAATTTTGAAGTCCCCTATATGATTAGTTATGATGTGAGGTTTAGAGCATCCATTTCCAGACAGTTTGTTTGCTCTCTATCAATATTACAAGCTATCTCCTCCACCGGTTCTGCTTCTTCTGCTGTAGATGGTAATAAGTTCCTCCCCTTGCTTGAGATTGGTTCCTCATCTTGCCCGTTTGAAAATCCTGATGAATGGGTTGGTTGTTTTGTTGTTGCAGATCTTTTAAGTGCTCACTTCACCTAACAGAGGTATTCTCATCTGTATTATCTTGAACGTTACAGTGAAATGAAACCGCATTTTCACTATCCTCACTAGTGTTTTTAACATTATATGAATTGTTAACACAGTTAGGGCCAGGATTTTCACCAACTTGGGACTCTGGGGGGTACGGCATTCCCTTCTCATAGTCCTTTTGGTCCCTGCCCAATTTTTTAATTTTCACTTCCTTTAACTTCACCATAGTGTTATCAATACTGCTATAAAAAATGGCAGTAGTCATATTTGTAACGTAAAAAATTGCAATCTAGTTTAATCTCATTTTCAAGTTTAAAGAACTCATCTTTTAAACCTTAAATTTGTGAGTTATAATGTTTGACTAAAAGCTCTAGAAACTTGCACCCTTGTTTGTTGAAGAGTTGCAAAAGCTCACAATGAAAGGGGGAGTTTTTAATTAGACCTGTGGGATACTGCCACTGTCTCAACCCTTTGGGAATGTGCTTTCTTTGTATACACTCCCTAAGGTAGAGCACTTCCAATTGCAATTTCTTATGTTTAAGCATTTTCTGATCGAATAGCTTAAGGTTCGTAATGATGTTTCCTTGGCTGTTGTCATTTAAGCCAACATTATTTGAAGTTGCTACATTACCAGTACTCAAACAAAATTGCAATAATTCATTCAGCCAGTAGGTCAGTGATGGAATATTTACATTACCAGAGTTCAAATGATTAGAAAAAGTCCCTCCTTTGGCTGCGTTGCTGTTCACACTAGGATCAGAAAGGCGTGCACTAATGTTAGGTAGCCACTTTATATACTGGCTCAACGGAGCTGAAGAAACTGATGTATATGTGATGTCCGCTTGTCCGGGCTGCTCCAAAGCAGTATTGCCAAAACCTGAAGAGACAACATTACCCGTTGTGTTGAAACCATTAATTTTCCTTGTTAAGTTCCACAGCACTCATGGACTGCAAAGCATGAGAACTTAAGTCCCATATGCATGCACAGTACATCAAGAAAACCCCAAGACATCAGGGGAAAACATGGAAGAGCACCACGGTGCTGTTATAGAAGGACATTATTTAAGAAAAATAAGTACATTTTTCTTAAATAATGTAATTGTATAATAGCAATACACTATGGATGGGTGTGTGTAATGTTGTATTTACATACAGCTGGCTTTGTTTACTCACACCAAACCATGCCAACCATGGGTAAATCCACCACTCCCCACATCCAGCCATGGGTTATTGCTATAGTATAGCTTGGAAATGAAAGACTGGTAGAAAAGTAGGATGTTAGTTGAAAGTAAGGTAAGTGATATGGAATCCCTGGGGAAAAGTGTAACAGCCTATCTTGAGATATAAGGGAGGTGGGGATATAATTCATTTAGTCAAACTTAACAATTGTCAGTGGATTGTTTTGATATCAGAACTGTTGAATGTTCAGATTGTCCAAGGCAGCAAAAGTGCTGACCATCAAATGTCAGGTAAGTGGGAGTGGGTACGAATGCCAAAACTTTCATTTGTAATGAAAGTTTCAGCATTTAGGTAGTGTGTGTGTGTGTGTGTGTGTGTGTGTGTGTGTGTGTGTGTGTGTGTGTGTGTGTGTGTGTGTGTCTTGTTTAGTGATAGCACTAGAGAAATGGCATTTAATACCCTGATGTGTGGGGTGTTGGGGTTACAGTCAGGGGTGTGAGTTGGGTAAGGTGATGCAGTAAGGTGAAGCTATGCAAATTGTAGGGTAAGTGTGGCACAAGGTCATGGATTGCAGGATACTGTGTGGATAAACTGACTGTCCAATCAGTACTGATTATGAGCCTCACGTGTGATGAATTCTTTCTATGAATCTGTAACTGGGTGCACAAATAGGAGTGTAAGGGTATCTACTAATTATACTGCTTGTAAAATTAAAAAAAAGTATATTAAAGCATGTGAAGGAGCAATATGTTCTGAAAAGACAGAAAAGTGTCAGATTTATGTCATAAGAGAGTAAAGTGCTCACTATAACTAAGATTACTGGATACAAGCTTTGACATAAACATTGGAGGTGCTGGCTAAGGAGAGAGAGAGATTGAGATAATGAATGCTGAGTAAAGCCTGTAGGCTTTTCTCCAAAGGGAGGTTTTGGGTTGAAGGCCATCGTCATGGACACCATTCTGAATCATAAGTGAAGTCATGGGATCAACTGACTTGTTTGCTTTCAAGGGGAGAGGACATATTAAATGAGATGACAATACTTGCGTAAGTAGAAAAAGCACCCCCATAGCTAACTACTTCATACTTACCGTTTAGTATAAAGCAGACATGAGCAGAGGGGACAGCTTAAGATTAAATTAAAGACGGAGTAGGATGTTGACGTACTAAGACAATTGACACACCAGACCATACTTTATGCAAGAATCAAAGAATCATAAACTGTACTGGGTAACTGGGACATGTGGCCATTTATGCCTTACCAGTACCTGTCTTTGGACCTTGGCTTCTTTTTCAAGGAAAGATAGGTCAGTCATTCTGAATGGAAATGTATAAATACTCATCCAGTTATCTAATCATTCTTAAAGGAAGCTAGTGTGTCACATTGATCTGAAGAAGATGTTTTTTTCCAGAGAAGGGATAGTCATATGACAAATCTATCTCTCCACTGTGATTTGTTTATTTGCTGAGGTAGGTTTAAGCCTCTGGTTCTAGTGTTTGCTGGACTGTTTGTTTTGTGGAAAAATAAAAGGTCTTGGACAGCCAGATACCTCATGGCCCAAAAGTAATGGCAAAGATTACTTATTAACAATTTAAAGGGCACTGGATGCAGACAAGACCCCCTAGCCCCTGTAGGTAGCTCAGGTCCACTAAGACCATGATCATTTTGTCTGAAATCTTTGGGGTCTGTCCATCTACTTCATATGTTTTGTAAGATACATCCCAAACAGGGCACTGCATTTGATGGTGAGTCTAATCGGTGCAGAATACAGAGGGGTAAGGACTTTTTTGAATCAAGATAAAATAGCATTTGTGATCAGTTGTGCCAGACTGAAGGATTTTCTGACCACTGTTACAGCATGATGATCAAGAGAGCGATTTATCTATCCATGTTCCAAGATCTCTCACAGCATCTTCCTTTGGAAGCGTTTTATTTGAATGCTATAACTTGGGTGAAGGGTTTGTTTGCTAAATGCACTAATATTGCATTTTTTTAGCTTTTAGTTTTGGCCTGTTTTCAGAGCACCAGCTATTTGCATGTGCAAGCTCACCTTGTAGCTGAAGAACATCGGAAGAGGATTTAAATAACCCAGTTTACCATCATCTTATAGGTTCATAGGTGTTTACTAGACTAACAATCACAAGGGACTTTTTAAGCCTAGCCATGCATTCCAATCCTCTGACAAGTTCTGATACCCTTGATAAGTGTAAGCAGGGGTTTGGGAGATGAACCATTTACAGGTTACCTGTATCCATTAGAGACATAGGTGCCAAACCAGGGATGAATTTCTGGTTTCCAATCAAATTGTCCAAGTTGCATTTGAATTGGGTTAGGGAGGATCTCTGCTTCCCATGGATAAAGAGCCTGCTCCATAGACAGGCTAGTCTCTGGGATACATACCTATCTCTCCAGCAGGTCCTATTTATATCACAGGCAATATTTAAGTCTTTAGAATGGGTAATTCTGGAACTGTTAACTTTGTGAATATGCAGGAGGTCCATCAAAGTGGGGTCTGACAATGCCCTGTATTCCAGGCATAGATCTTTCCTTAAAAGCCTGTAGGAGATAGCATACAGGGATAGGGCCTTGAGGCAGTCTGCACAGGACATATTACTTACGCCTGTATTCTTTTAGTGAGAAACCTCTGTTAATGTTCTAGTTGTTGGATATGCCTGGTTAGGTACATACTAAAGGGAGCACCATACTCAATGATAGGTCTAATGAATGCCAAATACAGTAGAACAATGACTTCCTTGAACTTAGATGCCATACCTTTGTTTATAAGTTGAGCAACATAGAATGATTTCCTCACCACTGTAGACACATGATGATAAAAGGCTAGATTACTATCTATGTGTGTCTCTAAGTCCCTGCAAACCTAGTTAACCAGAATTCCACAAAGAAGTATATGTTGAATAGCAGAGGTTCCAGCACAGCTCCCTGTGGTACTCCACCACTTACTGGTTTCATGCTTCCTGTGGACATGCCTTCCACCCTCACAGTATGAGATCTCGCCCACAGTCAATTAACTATCCATCTAACTAAAGAGGAAGCAACATGGAGTTCACTGAGTAACTGATTATGGTGGCGTGTGGTACAATATCAAATGTCTTAACAAGGACTAGCTAGTTTGTATGAACAAGTGATCACTGTCCATGGCTAGTCTTACCTTCTCAAAAAAATTACCAGATTCATTAGACAGGATCTACCCTTAACAAAGGCAAACTGCTGAGGGTCAAGTCTTATAAGTTTTTTTATATATCTCAGTTTATTCCATTCCTTGGTTTTACGAATGAGGCTTGTCAAGTTGTTGACTCTGTAATTCCCAGGTTATATGGTGGACCACCCTTTTGGAGTGACATCACAGCTGTTATGAACCAAACTTTGGTGACTCTTGCCTGTAGACAAGCTCAGTTTAAATAATTGTAGGAGAGGGTCCACCATTGCATGTTTGGTGCTGCTCAGCTGACAGCCTAGTATGTTATCAGGTCTCACAAAGGATGTATTTTTGATTTTGGAGAGTATTTTTAGCATGTGTTCTTTTGTGATAATAGGTATTTGAGATCTTTAGGGATATGTGGGTTTTATATAGATGTTTCTGGGATGAAATTTGAACAGAAATTGCTAAGATATTTGCGATATCCACTGGATAAGCATAGGTAGTGTCATTTTGAATAAGTTCAGAGGAATGCCGGGTGTTGTTTTGTAACTTTCTGATGTAAATAAACAAGGATTTGTAATTATCCTTAGCTTCTGATGCCAGTTCAAGTTCATGGGAAGCCTTTGTTTTCCTGATGGTGTTTTTCAGGGCCTTGGATAACCTTTGGTACTGACCTTGATTTGAGGACTTTAGTTATCCAATCTATTCTAACAAACATTTTTCTTTTATTTTAATATTCATTTGTGCATGTCAACATTTTGTGGGTAATGGTTATCCTTAAACTTTGAGACATCATCACAGAATAGTAGAAAGCATGTATGTTTGAAGTTTTTGAATGCTGTGATATTTGCATCTGCTGGTTTAGGGATTTTGAAAGTGGAAATTATCACTTTTTGGTCAGACTTGACTGGGGAGGGATATACTAGTAGGACAGTTCATATAGATCCGATATTTGTAAGGATCAGGTCAAGAACATTGTATCATCTAGGGGGCTCTTTGATTATTTCATCTGGGAAATGCTTGTTCATGAAATAGAGGAATGTTTAGGCATAGCCTAGATTGGAGATGCAGGTCTCCCAGTTTATCAATACATAGACAAAGTCTCCCAGGATGATGAACTTTTTTCATATTTGAAGTTCATCCAATGTATTTAAGAAATAGACATTTCTGAGGGCCATTGAGGTGGTCCTGTAACATATTATGATCTGATAACTAGTTTTATTTAAAGTGAATTGAATCTCAGTAAATTTAGTTTGTTGGTCTCTGGGATGCTTTCTGCTCTTTTAAACCAGATTTCAGTTATAAAACACACATCACATAAATGTGCTCCAAAGGCAGGAGGGAATCAAAGGTCAGCAATTTGTTGTTTAGACTACTTGCGTTGAGCAGTGCCACACTGATGCTGTCCAGTGTTTTATTTGTTATATTATTTTAGGTTGGTAGATCCATTCACTGGAATGTGAGTAAGACACTACAATAGCAGCAAGAGCTTTAGCAGGTATGCAGAAGCTCTGGAATGAGAGGTGAAAGCTGTTGTCCTTGGCAAGGCAAGTAGGGCAGTGAAGCAGTTTGTCCCATGTTGACACATGCTGGATCCCTCTCAAGTGACAACTGTTATTCAGCTAGTGATTGGAATCAATCATCTTATCCCAGTAACATAGCATCATTCTTGGTGAAGATAGGATTACACTCAGTATTATAGTCATTCCCGCATTAATGACATCCGTGGAAAGCTCAGAATTTTTTCTTTACATATACTAAAGGTTTTGCATGCCAGGTGTGCAAACAGGAGTACAAGGGTATCTGCTAGTTTAAATGCTTCTGTAAGGAAAAAGAACATTTTTGCAGATCCATAAAAACAGGGAAACTTACAATTACTAAAAATATTTTTTTGTTGGATTTCTGCATATCTCCAACAGCAAAAGTATTGTCTCAGAAATATTTAAACTAAATGTTAACAACAGCAACAACAGTTTCATGTCATCCTAACCAGAAAAAAGTTACTCAGATCCATGCTATGCATAATTAAGTTCAACCCATTATAAAATAAAAAAATGAGTCTGTGATATTTCTGCTGTTATATTCCCTCTAAATTATTGTCCTTCAGCTAGTCTCAAACTTTGCAACCTAGAATGTCATCAGCCTAACTACTGACCCTTACCCATTTACTGAATATGGGGGAGGGTTCAACCTTGTTATTAGCTTGTATGCATAGAGTGTGGAACCCGATAGGATAAAATAACTAAATAACTCACCCTATGACTAAATATTTATTACTGAAGAAATTAATACCTTCCTCCTTAATAATGCTTTGCACAGTGTGCCTTCCCTTTCTTTGGTGAGAAACCCCCAAATACAATTTAAAAGATAAATGAGCCACAGCAAAAGCTAAATTACTAGGGTATATTCAGAAGCATGTTGAGAACTCACAATCCCAGATAGCTCTGTTTTTTAGTGAGTTAAAGGCCTCCTGGTTTAAAAATCTACAACTTTGGCATGCAATACGGATTTCCTATGAAATCGTAATGAGAGTCTGACAGAGAAAGCAATACAGGCTACAGTCTTGAATTGCTTGTATTAAAAACAATCAAGAGGAACATGTAATGAATCCTAGACAAGTTAATAACCTATTTGCTGAATACCGCAGATCCTTATATATGGACATGTACAATCACAGTGATGGCAATCCATGGTTGTCAAACACAGAAATACTAAATTTATTATACCCTCAAGCTACCCAAGCATTTAATAATCTTTTAGAAAAGACATAGCTGCCTCAAAGTGCAAGCAATGAATTCCTCTACTGCAGAGAAAGCCTTTGGCCTGCACAATTTAACTGTCAATCTGTATGTACTCTTAAAGGTCCCTTAATTCCTATTCTGCTGAAACTGTTAAATGAGATTAATTGCACAGGTGTGATGCCATTCTCAATGCATGAGAGTCATTCATCACCATGTTTCCCAAACCTGGCAAGGACCATCTCCTCCTGGGTAACTATCACACTATTTACTTGGACACCAAGCTATATGCCAGTATGCCAGGATTTCAGGATTTTAGCTGGCAATTAAATAGTCAGCTCTATAATCTGGCATATCCTGAGCAAGTAGAGTTTGTAAAAAATACAGATCATTTGTATACCTTATTATTGTATATGTTAGCAGTAAAGTGTTATACACCAGCAGCAACAGCTATACTAGTTGAATAAAAAAAAAAAAAAACTTTGATTCCATTCACAGGGACTATTTGTGGGAAACCCTAAAAGACTGTGATTTTTCCCAAATTTATAACAGCAATAAAAGCTGCGTATTCCTCCCCGTATGCCAGGGTCCTAATAAAGCAGCTCATCTCACCCACTTTTTACTTACAGAAGGGCACCCAACAGGGGTGACCCGTCTCACCATCACTCTTTTTGTTGGCTATTAAACCTCTGTCCTTGTGGATACATGAATATTCTTATCTTAGTGTTTGTGAACATCCTGGGCAAGAATCTCACACTCTTTTGATTGTGAATGACTGTCTGCTCTTAACTATGAAACTACAAAAATATCTACCCTTTTACTTAAGAATCTTTTCTGCCTTTTATTTAGCCTCTTGATTAAAAGTCAATATAAATAAAATACCATTATTTCCTATTCGTAAGTAAGCTACTGACCTAAGTCAAGGTGAGTGGGCTTCCCATTTTCCATGGTATCAAACCTCTCCCAAGTATCTTGGCATTGCATTATCTAAAGATTATATTCATTGGATTCATTTATATAGTCGACCCCTTTTGGAAAAATCTCTCTCTACTAACTCACACATGACAAAAGCTGAGACTTTCCTGGTAGAGATGGATTTCTGCCTTGCAAGTGCAGTTTTTTCAAAAACATTATTATGTACTTAGACACCATACCACCTCCACCCCCACCCCAAACCTGTAAATTGGTGAAGAAAATTAAAACCGTAATGATTCAGTTTTTCATGGGAATGCAAACAACACAAACTCTCCACAGCTGCTTTATTCCTCCCAAGGCAATTAGGTGGAGCTGGACATGTGCAGGTGAGCTGAAGCGGCAGTTGTCCTCCCATACCTTTCCAGTCCAAAGCACTAAACCCCAATATGAGCAAACGTGGAAGTCAAACTTCTTAGCACAACTCATACAATGATTACATCCTATAAATCACAATTACCCACTGACTTATGAGGCTGACACTCTCTTGATCTCACTTTAGATTTTAAAAAAGATATACCACCTATATCCTACACGTAATATCTTGCACTTGAAATTCCCATTTGGAGCAATCCCTACATAAAGATTGATGGCAAACTGATAATATGGACATCTGGTGCAGTAAAGGGTTTATGTCAAATTGCTCATTTTATCAACTCTAGCAGTGACAAAGGTTTTATCTCTTTTAATGATCTCCAAACTTATTTTTGGTATTTCTAACAGAGATTTTGGAATTACTTGCAATTACGATATGCATTTTTAGCTCCCTATGCTAGGCTTGCCTTATGCAGCAATACTTAACCTTCTCACAGACACTTGCAGGTGAAGTTGGTTATAAAGCTAAGGCCATCCATATTAAATCTACTCATGTCTATGTTTTACATTCCAATCCTAATTATAGTATCGCCCGCTGAATACTGATGGATCCTTGTCACAATATGGTGATGAGATGGCACATCTTAACCTCCATATATAGTTGTAAAACCTAAAAGGTCTTGCCACAACCCATAGGGTGGCAACTCACAAGTTTAGACTAGCATATGACGGGTACCTAGACACCAGTACAACATAAAGAGAAAGGTTTCGTAGATTACAATTCATGTCAGTCATGCTCTGGGAAAAAAAGACAGATATTTTCCATATGTTCTGGAAATGTATATGGATTCATTCAATTTGACCCTTTCTAGCAAAAATATCCTCTTTTATTTTGCATCTAAATCTGGAAGTTTTAACTTCCATTTGGATACTGGGGTACCTCCTGGGCTATTTTACACTGACATGTTCTGGTTTCAGTAGCTTTCTGTGGAGATGAGATTATACGTTGATTCTAAATGGACGTCTCCTGAATGTTTCTCAGTCTCAGACCTTCAACAACATCTTGTTAGTAATCCAATATATAAGGCTGAAAAGCAAGATGAAGAGAGCATGGTTCACCCTAAGAAAATGAATCCATGGAGCTCCATCAGCAAAAATATTTAAAGCCTATGAGAATATTTAACGTGAAATATGACGCCTGACTTGACTAATTATTTTTAGACCTCCACACCCCTTTTCAGCTAAACTGACAATATTTGTATCCATCGTTTCTTCACCTTCTTGTATTTTTCCTTTCACACTGATGTTATGCATTAGATCATCACCATTTCCTCTCAGATGCATCACCCTCTATACAGCAAACCTTTGTAAAATTTCAATCTTTGTAAATAGTTCAGTTATTTCTCTTTCTTCTATTACTTTCATTGTTATAGTCTTAATTGTGTTTGCATTATACTTGTTGTATTGCTTTGTTTTGTGATGCATTGCATTTCGTATATATTGTTTCCTGATGTTGCTAGCCAAAAAAAAAAAAAAGATCATTCTACTACAATACTCTGCACCTGCAAAGAAACTCCATTTATCTAAGCTGGATTCTTTTTTTTCTCAATAAGGTCAGTCTGCAAGGTTAATTTCCCCTTCACAGGAAAGAAGAACTGTGAAAGCAATCTCCCAGAGCCAGTTTTCTGTTTTATCAGCTGTAATATCTTAATTCTCATGTCTGCTGTCACTGACATTCTGACGTCATCTATCTTCTGTGGAAATGACTTTGCTATTAACTTCAGATTTTGCTTTGTTTTTCTTTAATTTCTACAGACTTTTGTATTACTCATATATATGCTGATACATTATTAATGTCTGTTTTAACTCCAGTTTCATTCATTTAGCTAAGCTGTAGCCATTCTTAAAATTTTAATGCCTTTAAATGTTATTCCATGCCCTTAAATACTACCCAAGATAATACTCTGAACCACCGATGTCTCTTTCCCAAATTGTACCTTATTTGGGCATTTAATTTCCATTCGGTTTAATGTTAGAGTTGCATGTGTTACTTGAGGTTTCAGAAAATAAATGATCTCCCAAATCCTCTAGTTGGTTTCATTTTTGTAGAATGCATGTGAATACAAACCAGCAAGTTTCACTGAAAATGAACCAAAAGGATATTAATGTTTTAAAAAAAGTTTTCTGAATTTTATCCCAGCAAAATCATTAACCCCCCTCCCCACAATACCTAGATGACTCAAGCAGTTTTGAACAGAAATAAACCACCTCCCTCCTGCATTTAGTCCTTCCAGATACAACCATATATATTTTTGAAACATAGATTGGCTTTTTACAGGCTGTTTTGTAGGGTTACTTGCTTTGATCTGTTAACCATATTCTGCTCTTTAATGCACTCACAGTATCTAGTGATTTGGGTGTCTGTAGAGGTTGGCTGTGAAGGATGGGTGGGAGCAAACACTATCCTTCTAAGGGGGAGGAGGGACTGGGTTGCTACATGGGCAACCTAATGGGAGTACTAGGTGTTCACCTAGTGCAGTTCCAAGCCGGTCGAGCTTGCACTACCATAGTGCATTTACACATGGAAACTAAGAGGAAACTACCATGTTAAGGCAAGCGCCCCCTCAGAAGTTAGCAATTGCAAGCTCGGGGGGGCTTCTGAGGGGGAAACTGTCTCCATGTGGAAACAGTAGGCTGTTCTCTAGGTCAAGTAAGCTGGCTTGCTCCCTACTGCCTGACTCTTGCCATAGAAAAGAGGGCTAATGAGAGTTCTCAGACAAAGAAAGAATGGTCTACAGGATTCTCACCTAGTCTGAGAATATCTATCTCCTATTCTGCTAAAATGATTTGGGCAATTAGTTGAAGGTGAAGAAGCCATCAAGCAAGGTGCTGCGGGGTGCACACAAAACAAAAACTGGTTCAGGAATGTCCTGTCCAGTGGGTCCTTCTACATTAAGATTGGTTCCTCACCCTTGAACTTTGCCACTTTGATAAAGGGTGTTTTTCAAGTATCTGTTGTATCTCCTCTCCTATTCTCATGATTTATTAACCAGTTCATTACTAATCACTTTATTAACCAGTTCATTACTAATCACTTTATTAACCAGTTCATTACTAATCACTCAAAAAAACACCACCAATCATTCTCTATATACAAACAATCTTGTCATTTACAGATCAAACCCTTCCCTTCAATAACCAAAGACTTCCTCGAACACAGCCTTCAGCAAATGTACTTATGGACTGCAGAAAATAGAAATTATTCTCAAATACAACAACCCCCTTCAGTACCCAACAAAACCTGCCTTGACCAGAACAGCTTGGTATATCCTACATAACAATAACGAAATTATGAAACCACTGATACATGCATGTTCCTGGAAATATGGCTATATCCAAAAGTTAAACTTTTAATTTCATTTAGAAGAAAATTCAACTAAAAATACTCTTCTGGTCCTGGCAAGTATTTAATTTCCTGTTTCCTTGCAGAAGAACAGATGTAAGCTAATTGCATTAGCCCATCTCAAATATGGACTCCATCTCACTACAGGTGCCTTACAAAAGAACTACTCACCCACGCAGATAACATACAGCCACATTTGCATTCGGTAATCTTGCCAACCATATCCTGGGCATCATTGAGTAGTTTTAGTTAAAAATAAGTGGCACCTGTCAGACAAATCACAGATCTGTTACTAGGATCCATCATTATCAAATTTCTCAAAATGAAAACTTCATAGGTTGGTTTGTATAGGAGAAGCATGGAGGAGGGTGGGAAGTTAATTCGTGGTGACAATAGCTTTTCTTGTTGTTTTGATGATTCTTTATTACTTCATGAATGTGCTGGTCAAATCTGAGCTGGTCATCAATAATTACACTTAATAAAATAAGCCTGGTCAACCATTTCAATAGTGGTGTTGTTTACTAAAGTTATAATAAACTGTAATTTCAGATGTGAGAAGTGTTTAGGAGTAAATACAATTAGCTTACTTTTTTGCGATCGAGTAGAAGTTGAGAGTTTTCAAGCTAGGTTTCAGCTACAGAGATAAACTCTTGAGTTTGTTGTAGGTCAGTTAGGTTTATGTCTGAGCAGATAGAGTAGATTCATTTGCATATTGGACTATGGACTATGGAGGCACGTTCTGTGAAAGTCTGAAGATCATTAATGAAATTGTTCAACAGCAGAGCCAATTCTTGTGAGACACTTACAGAAGCGAGAATTATATTAGTGTAATTTCAGTGCTTGTTCTCTCTTGGTTAGGTAACTATGAAACCATTGGATAGATGAGTGATGGAGACTGCAAGAGGGAAATTTTTACAGTAGCTTATGGTGTGAGACCATTTCACATGACTTGGAAGGATCGAGAAAGAATGAGCAGACAAGGTTGCCTCCATTTCCATGGAGATTAATATCGTTAATAAAGGTCAGTAGGGCAATGGTTATGCTATGGTGTGGGTGAAAGTCATATTGAGTTGAAGAAAGAAAATAATTTTGTTTGAGATATTTTATAAGTTGAATATGAATGCATTTTTCTAAGATTTTGGATAAGGCTGATAGGATTATCATTGGTCTATCGTTAGATATATCTCTACATTTTCCACCTTCCTAAAGGGGGGAAATAAATTATTTCTTCCAGGGACCTCAAAAATAGTTTTCTTGCATGGATATGTTTACTAAAATTGAGATGAGGTAATACTAGAGCTTCTGCTGACATTTTTAGGTATTCAAGTGGGAGGATTGTGGGTATGAGATGTAATAAAATGTTTTTTTTTATAAATTGAGTGTACAAAACAGTAGTGTAGCCAGTACATCTCTATGCCACAGAAACCTTGGTAATGAATAGAACAGTTGATGAAGTTCATTGTGATGGGGATGAAGTACCTGAGATGGATGGGAGGATGTCAAAGAAATGAGGACACATGCACCCTGATAACTGTCATATTGACAAAACACCCCTAAAAGTTGACCCAGTAGTTAGGGGCTTGGGGGCACACAAACATAGACAATAATCTAGTCTTTGACCATCAAGCATCTATGGTAGTGAGGAAATCATCTAGGTATGGCATCTAGGTCCAAAGACGTTATTGCTCTATTGTAGTCAGCATTCATTAGACCCATCATTCAATACAGTGCTCCCTTTGGTATGTACCAAACCAGGCACATCCAAATAATTGCAGACTGCCTCAAAGCCCAATACATGTATCTTCTCTTCTACAAGCTGTTGAGGGGAGATCTGTGCCTGGCATGCAAGTTATCTTGGCTCCCACTCTGATAGACCTCCTGGATATCCACAAAACAAACAGCACCATAATTACCCATTCCAAAGACTTAAGCCTTGCCTGCAATACAAATAGGAATTGCTGGAGAGACAAGTATGTATCCCAAAGACTACCTTTTCTCTGGAGCAGGCTCCCCATCCATGAGTTGCTCCCTAACTCAATTCAAGTGTAACTCGGACAATTGGATAAGGAACAGGAAATTCATCCCTGGTTTGGCACCTCTGTTTCTAATGGACACTGGCAGCCTGTAAATGGTTCATCTCCCTGCTTACACTTACCAAGGGTACCAAAACTTGTCAGAGATTTGGGGTGCATGGCTAGACTTTAAAAGGCCCAGTGGTTGTTAGCCTAGTACACACCTATGCACCCATGAACATACTGTGGTGGATCAGTCACATGTACAAGAAGGCAAAGGGTGATTTAGTGAAGAAGATTTGGAAGAAACAGGAAGAAGGCAAGGCCAGTCAAAAACATACAGCCTGCAGTAGTCAGACGTGACTGTCAGAGAAGGTAGAAAACTGGTATTAAACTGAGAAAGCTTGTGACAGTTTAGGCAAGACCATGTAGAAACAACCACCAGTTTTTTTTAACATAGTAAAATATTTAATAGTCACTATTCATCTGAATACATCCTCAGAAAATGAACAATCATAAAAAGCATGTATAATATATACAAAGAAAGAGTAAATATCATCCAGTCACCAGAACAATCCAATAAACTAATTTACTAAACCAATTAAAACATCAGGGATTCAATTAATCTGTGGCAAACCAGTAAAAGTAAAAGCAACATAAGCTAGCCTTTTTTTTATTTAGATTTAGTTAGTTTTCTATCAGCTGGAAAACACTTTATATTAACACTGTCATTTAAACCATGTGGATAATCAGCAGCTAACCTGATTTGCCACTCGTTTTTTTTTTCTTTTCCACCTGATTATTTAAGATTACCATCTCTCCTGTCCTTATTCACTAACTCCAAAACAGTAAAAGTAATCTTTTTGTACGTGGAACATGTTACAGAATATCTGTATAAGGCATTCTTAACATCCTTGACTTTTAGTGCATAAACATGCTCTTTAATTCTCTTGTCCAGACTTCTCGTCGTCATCCCTACATAGAAGGCTGGGTACCCTGAACACAGGGCAATGTATACTACTCCAGTAGTAGTACAATCAAATCTACCTGGAATTCCAATGTTATAAGTCATGTGTTCAAGAAGTATACATGGTCCTTCATGGATATACCTACAGACATTACAGCTATTACACTTAAATGTCCCTTGGAAGTATGGGGTGGTAAACGTCTAGTAATATCATGTTCTGAAAGTTGCTTAATGTTCCCATGTTTCTTCTAAACAAAATGTGGAGTATCCCCTAACACTAGCCAAATTGTCATTACCCATAATTACCTTCCAATTACGACTAATGTTCCTAATAATTCCACTATCCACTGCCATATCTATACTACATCTTGGTATATTCTCTAAACTATTAGGTGGTACATCACTAAAATTAACCTTTTATTTTTATTGTAGAAAAATTGGGGAAAATGGAGTTTCACAATGATGATAATTATTACTGCAAATTGGGTAATTCCTTCAATAAAAGATATAGAAGTGCATCTTTAATGTCAGTAAATGTGGCATCATGAGATCTGCTAAAGACAACATATGTTGTGTCTGCAAATAGTGGTCAAATCATAAAATCTGACACCATCATTGTGGTTTATGGATAATGCTCGTTCCATATCTAAAGACAAAGGCAGACAAGAAATTAAACATTGTCCATTTTGTAAATGCCAAACTCAGAAATGTATATTCTGTAGCCTGTTTAGTTCAAAAGGCGATGTCTAGTCATTCAAGATCATTGTGTCACCTTTATACCTCACTGATCTAACCTATTATTGAATGAAATGCTGCATTTTCTAGACTTCAAACTGCCAGAAAGAACGTAAGAAGATACAATTATTCTTTACTGCAAACATCGTGGGGTAGAAAAATCAGAAGTATTCAAACAAGCTGCAAGAAGTTTACTTAAAGGCAAATCCTACCAGGTCTAAAAAGCAATGTCTGATCTGGTACCATATAATAATTTAGGCGCACAGTCCAGAAAGGAATGCAGGAGTGCATGGAATCCCAAAGTATAAAAATCACCACACCACCAAAATGAATCCACCAGTCAGAATGAAGGAGTCAGTAGCATCTACTGTTTAGTAAAGCAACCTCATAGGCAAAAATACACAGAGCTGCTTCACCTAGGGCAACCTCATAGGCAAAAATACACAGAGCTGCTTCACCTAGGGCAACCTCATAGGCAAAATTACACAGAGCTGCTTCACCTGGGTGAAACGTTTGCATCTTTATTGTGATTGGTGCTTTTTACTCCTTACCTAAGCAATTGCAAAGTTATTGTGTATCTGGCTATTAATCAGTGTGCTAGATATAATGCCAAATAAAACAGATGGCACTGAGACTACACCATTTCTTCCATGAAGAAATAATTGTCCATGGTAAGCTACAATGGGCAAACTCAGTGTCCTTGAGAGTCAAATATTGTGCATAAGCAGGCAAGTTCTAAGAGAGATACTCATAAAAATGGCACCAATAGTGTGAGCAGATAGAAAAAAACACGTAAAACTAAGCAGGTGCATCTTAACAGAATATAATATGTTCTCAGTGCCTGCCTGAAAATGACAACTGCCACTGTATTCCTAAAAGTTAGCCATCTGATTATTAAGTAATGAAATAGTATATGAAAGCTAATTCAGGAGTTAAACCATATATGTATATATATATATATATATATATATATATATATATATATATATATATATATATGGATTCACTTTGTAATCCTGAAATACTGAAATCCAGAATTTCAGTATTTCGAACTTACAAAGCCAAAAACACTAAATCCCGAAACCCCATAACCGCGAAATTTAAAATCCTGAACATACAATACACATAAAGATACAGCACACACATACACATACACACAACGTCCCCCACAATCAAACAGATAATCGAACACTACAGATAAGCAGAGGGGCAAGCCCGCCTGCACCCCCATTTGGGGGGCTACGCCCGCAAACCTCCCTACTTAAATATACTAACTCCAAGATCGCACAGACACACAAAGGAAACTCACACCCACACACTTCACAATCCCTCACACACACGAATGCACATCACAGTCACAACGCACACTGACACACACTAAAGCCCCTAACCAATCAACACACATACATATACACATACATACTTACCTAAACTTCCACCCATCCATTCACACACCGCACTACCAGAAGCGCTAATTCAACATCTCCGAGCTTCGGGATTTTGAATTTCCCACTTCTGTGTTTTTGTGATTTTGTGATGCATGTATATAATTTCAAAATACTGAAATTCGGGATTTCAGTATTTCGAAAATATAAAGTGGACTCATATATACATATATATATATATATATATATATATATATATATATATATATAGTTTGCATATGTTCGTGCGAATGACATTCTGTCGGCTGCAATGTGCAGAAAATCAGAATGTAGACTGCACAAACATTTGTGAACCAGATAGTCGATTCCACTTAAGTCGACTAGCTGCACGAAGATCACGGTACAGTGGGGAGTGGAAAGTCATCCACATCCCCACTGTAGTGCGATCTTGGAGTTAGAATATATAAGTGGGGGGGTGTGGGGGGTGCATGCAAAAACGTGATTTGTTGTATAGGAGTCTGATGTACATCAGCTCCTATCCGGCTATCATGTGTTGGTTTTGACAACAATGTCGAGTCAAATGCGTCGAGCATTTGGTTCAACATTGTCACCGGTAGTTTTTTCTTTAGTTTCGGTAGTACTATTCATTTATTTGAACGGAAAATGTTTTTTCGTTCGAACAAATAATAGTAAACCTATATATATATATATATATATATATATATATATATATATATATATATATATATATATATATATATGAACACAAAACACACACACACACACACACACACACACACACACACACACACACTCACACACACACACACACACACACACACACACACACACACACACACACATGGTTCCCCTTCATATAACCGAAATGCCACTTATCCAACTTTCAGAAGATCGAGCCGAGAACACCGGCAATACAAAACACTGACCGCTTGGAACACCGACAGGTAGCTACCAGTAAGTAACCTGTTGGCCAATCCAACAACACACTAAAACAGAAGCAAAGGAAACACATCCACATGGGGGCTTTGCCCCCCACACTCCCATAACTAAATATACTAACTCCGAGATCGCACTAATGTGGAGGTAAGGGGCAAAGGTCAACATGCTAGGCAAGCAATTACTTACCATTAATTACCCATTGGTGTTCTGAGCAGTCGGTGTTTTGTACTGTCAGTGTTCTCAGCTCAATCTTCTGAAAGTCAGGTAAGTAGCATTTTGGTTATATGAAGGGGACCCACATATATATATATATATATATATATATATATATATATATATATAAATATTCACCCCAAGAGCTGAACTGAAGAGCAACAAAAAAGTTTACAAAGTTATTCAAGCTGGCCTTCCTCTGTAAAGCTCAACTTTCCACTTAAAAAGATGTAAGTCCAAAGTAAATCCACGATAATGCTCCAATGCTAAAAAAGCACAAACCATTTGGTTCGAAGCTAAAGAACTTTAATGAAGTGAGCGCTTTCACGGGCAATAAACCCGCTTCATCAGACAAATACAAACATTTTAAAACTGGTTTAAAAACAATTCAAATTATCTCCATATCCAATGCAAATTCAGCCACCAGCCCATGTGACTTTCCCATTGATTCATTCAAAGATACAAAATAACGCTGTCATTTAAAGCGATATCATACAATTACCTCCCACCAGATATAATCAAAACCTTTATCCGCATATAATATCACTCAATCAAAATGCCATACCTAACAATTACGCCCAGACACACAAGCGGATGTAAAATTCAAGCTGCATCTTTGCAAAAATGCCTGAGACTAAAATCATTAAGGTCAATCTCATAATACTTCAAATAAAGATGCTGTAGACTCATATGCATAAACAGTATTCAAAAGCTTCAATTGTATCCACCCTCTCACAAACAAATGCATCATAAAAAGACGTACACACTAGTTTACTGTGGAACATCCCACCGCACTTGTTATCAAGAGTGTACCCAATGTGTTGACATAAATTACATCAGAAAATTTCTTGACAAGAAATTTGATACTGCTTTCTAAGAGCTTCAAGCTCAGTGTACCTAAATAATTGAAGTAAATGTATCAAGCAATATTAGCACTAAAACATAGTGAAAAATCACTTTTTGACATGTAGTATTAATACCTAATACATGACTGCACGTAATACTTTAAATATATCACTATTAAAAATGTGCTTGTAATACGCTTATAATAGCCCATAACTTACGTTGACTAAAAAACTGTGGAGAACTGAAAATATGCTTGTGTGTCTGGGCGTAATTGTTAGGTATGGCATTTTGATTGAGTGATATTATATGCGGATAAAGGTTTTGATTATATCTGGTGGGAGGTAATTGTATGATATCGCTTTAAATGACAGCGTTATTTTGTATCTTTGAATGAATCAATGGGAAAGTCACATGGGCTGGTGGCTGAATTTGCATTGGATATGGAGATAATTTGAATTGTTTTTAAACCAGTTTTAAAATGTTTGTATTTGTCTGATGAAGTGGGTTTATTGCCCGCAAAAGCGCTCACTTCATTAAAGTTCTTTAGCTTCGAACCGAATGGTTTGAGCTTTTTTAGCATTGGAGCATTATCGTGGATTTACTTTGGACTTACATCTTTTTAAGTGGAAAGTTGAGCTTTACAGAGCAAGGCCAGCTTGAATAACTTTGTAAACTTTTTTGTTACTCTTCAGTTCAGCTCTTGGGGTGAATATTTGTGTTTTTTCCATTTTCACGGCAGGGTGGTTTATTCATATATATATATATATATATATATATATATATATATATATATATATATATAGATATATTCTTGAATTAGATGTTCCCTAGCATGGAGAAAGTTGCCAGGTGTTTGTGTGTAAAGCCATGTGAATTTCAAGCTTAAATCATGTGTGAAATGCTGTCATGGGAGAGAGGGGGAATCAGAACTAAAATAAAGAAGTCTATTGCTAGCGGCAGATGTGTAAATAGCATTTGACAACTGTGTGAGTGTCTAGGAAGTATTGTGTAATGGAGGCAAGATGTCTAAAAGCCCTCAGGGCTAGCAGCAAGACAAGCTAAAAGAAAAAAACAAGTGTGACGATATAATTATATGAAAATTTCAAGGTTCAAAAAACAGGAGAAGGAAAGAATTAGAAAGTGACCAGACATAAGGACAGAGTCATGTCAAACCAAAAAATGGCTATTATATAGACACACACACTCACACACACACATATATATATATATATATATATATGTGTGTGTGTGTGTGTGTGTGTGTGTGTGTGTGTGTGTGTGTATAGATATAGATAGATATAGATATAGATATAGATATAGATATAGATATAGATAGAGATAGAGATAGATATAGATATAGATACAAATATAAATATAGATATAGATACAGATATAGATATAGATATAGATATAGGGTTCCACTTCATATCATCGAATTATCATTCCATTCAACATCGAGACCAAATGAAAACTCATTTCATCGAAAACTCATTTCATCGGTCTCAAATCATTGAAAGTATGAAGCAACTACAAATAACATTCCACAAAGTTTTACTACATTTATAGGGCAAGCCCCTGCACCCTCCATGTGGGGCTCCACTCACACCTCGTAAATAAATATACTAACTCCAAGGTCGCACTACAGTGGGGGAAAAAGGTAATTTCCTAACCCCACTGTAGTGCGACTTTGGAGTTGGTATATTTAATTACGGGGGGTGTGGGGGGCGGAGCCCTACACATGGGGGGTGCAGGGGGCCTTGCCCCCCCTGCATAAACATAGTAAACAGTGTCTGAGATGTTATTTGTAGTTGTTTTATAGTTTTCAATGATTTGAGATTCGATGAAATGAGTTTTCGATGAAATGAGTTTTCGACGATTTGGTCTCGATGATTTGAAATTCGATGGAATGATAATTCGATGATATGAAGTGGAACCAGATATAGATATAGATATAGATATAGATATAGATATAGATATAGATATAGATATAGATATAGATATAGATATGGGTCTACTTCTGTTCAACAAAAACATGTTTTTTCAAAGAACAGAAGTAGGAACTAATTTCAGCAAAAGTCCACTTGACTGAAAGTGCACTTTTGCGAAGTACACTTTTGCGAATATTGGTTCACCAAACTGGATATAAAAAAAAAAAAAAAAAAAAAAAAAAAAAACACTGCACCAACAAAGGACGGTACAATGAAAATAAGGAACTACACCATTCCCCCACTGTAGTGCATTCTCGGAATTATTATATAAGTAGCAAGGTTGTTGTGGGGTCACAGCCCCCCACATGGAAGTGTTCACGAAAGTGCACTTTTGGTTAAGTGCACTTTCGCTGAAATGGGTTCGTACTTCTGCTCTTCGAAAAAACGTGTTTTTGTTGAACAGAAGTATATATATATATATATATATATATATAAATATAATTACAGTTTAAAATCACAATCTTGAAAATCATAATCCTAAAACAATAATAATAGCAAAAGGCCAAAATGCTGAAGACCTCAATGTCTGTAATTCCTGAATACTGAATTCCCCTACCAGTGTACCAAGGCAGAGAGGGTGAACCCATTAATAGTCAAAGGCCCCAAGTCTATGACTAAGATAAGAGAATGTAAAACTGATACATAACTGAATTTCCTAGGGACATTGTTATTAATATGTGGAAGACATATAAAGTGAATCTACGAACTTATGTAAAGGATTTGAGTGATAAAGAAAAGCGAGTATCACAGAAGAAATTAGCTAAATATGACAAATGCATCTCTACTGTCTCCAAGCAGAACAATAAGAGCTTGTGTAGAAACTCCTAACTCTATGAGGAGCTTTAAGGACTGAAAAAGGGGGCAAAACACCTGAATTACTCATGGCAGCATCAGAAGTGGGAAGGGATATTGGAACCTTAGTGGGCCAGGCAGAATAATTCTCCAAAACTGTCAGTTTGGCAGCTTATTGAAAGAAAAAAAAACAAGTTATTGTGGCAGTAAAAACTAAAGAAGGAAGGTTGGAACAGGATAGGCAGGGGGATAAATACTACCAGAGCCCACTTCTATGAGCATTTATATCGGTCTTAAAGTGGGGTCCCAAGGATGCAGTGGGCACACTTCAGTGACAAAATATTCTGGCCAGTATTGAGTAAGATGCAAAACAGAGAAAGTGAATGAGCAAGCCACTTCAGCAGAAGTTAGATTTCTGAAAGATTTATGTAAGGCTGGAAAGGCCCCCTATTCTTGATGGCCTTAAGGGTCATGAGCAGGTGTTAGGACCAGTTATGCATACACTTTTGATATTAGCAGGGTGAAAGGGACTGTGCCACTACAGGCATGGATTGCTAACATTGTCACATTCTCAACAAAGGGAAAGACCCTGTAAAACCACAGACTTACAGGCAATCTCAATTATGCCTGTAGAAACTAAGGAACTAGCAAAAATTCGGGCTAAAAGACTAAGTGTAGTTAGTTGGCAGTGTACAGCAATGTTTTATTTCCCAGAGACTAGGGATAGCTGGACTACTGTGACTTTTTATCAATATGCAGCAAATTGGTAAATTTAGCACTATACTGAGGACTGATATATTTATCATCTTAAATAAAGCCTTTGACACAGTCCCGTGTGAGCATATACTGTAGATGTAAGAAATGTTTTGGAATAAATTGGGGCATTGGTGCTGACTACTTTATTTTAAATCCATGGAGAATATTGTAACCAGCAATACGTGTTCCCAGACCTTTCAGCTGCTTGGAGGAGCTCAACAGGATTGTCCTCTATTGCTGTCCTTGTTTACTTTGGTGTTAGAGGCACTAACTTTTATATTAACCCATGGGGGGTATTGGGGAATCTGCATCCAGGAGGGTTGATTATCACAAATCCATGGTGTGTAGATGATTGTGTGCTATGGATTGCAAACCCACAGCTACACCACCCAGAAATCCTCAAACTGCTTGATGAACTCAGGTGTATCTCAGTTCTTTAGGTTAACGGGGATAGGACAGTACTGCTTCTACTTAGCCAAGCACATCAAGCTGCTAAGGATGCGGTAGAGAAAAAGGGGATTAAATGGGCTCAAACACGTATACCTCTGGGAATGCTCATCACACAGAATTCTCATGAAATGCTGACACTTAATCTTACTCAGACACTTTCTTACAGCCAGTGGAAAATAAATGTGTGGGTTACACTGACAGTCCTGCTCATGGACAAAATAACAGCAGTGCTCATGTGCATGCTCCTAAAACTTGTTTAGGACATAGCTAATTGTCTTCCCAGGTTTGCACACTATCCTCATACCATGAAACTGCAAAGAAGCTTATGAACTTCATTTGGGAGAATAAGCACCATAAATTGGCAAGCAGGAAAATATGGTGGACTTAGATTGCCAGACTTACCTAGACAAGCTCACGCAGCACACTTATCTCACTTTGTGGATGCTGGATCGATATTGAGACCAAGTTGATGATTACCAGAAATTACCCTGATCTAGCTCCAGTGTAGTACAACTAAGCAAATGATACAGGGAAGAGCTTGGGGTCTGGGTGGGTGGAAGAACAGAATATTATGCTTACTGGTGGAGAGAACCTTTGTCATAGTCTTCAGGGCACATAGGAGCATATTTAGGCAAACATTTTTTTCTAAAGGTTGGACTCCTACCCAGGCATTTCATAAGGATGTATTTGTTTTTGCAGAATGCAAGCAAAATTGTCAGGAAGAGAGAGAGAATACACTGGTGGCAGTATTTGTAGTTAGCTTGTGTCAGCATAATAATAATAATAATAATAATAATAATTAGTGTTAACATAGTGCCATAGTGCCCAATGTATTCGATAAGTTACTAAGTGAAGACTCCCAAGCAGACAGGCTGCCAAGTATACCTCTTGTCAATACTTCACAGGATTTTAGATAAGTATAGTACAGTAGTTACCTAGACAAGGTCACGTAGCACACTTGCACACTTAGCTCACTTTGTGTATACTGGATCAACATTGAGACCAAACTGACAATTACCAGATACCTATAAGATACTGTACCACCCCAAAAAAAACGTGCATTACAAAACCTAATACATCATACCAATACTAGGGTTCTACGTTCCAACAACAAACCGCTTCTTCACGTCATTAAGTCCAATAACTCTGTAGGGGCCTCCCTCTATTCTAACTATATTACTACAAAATGGAACTCTCTGCCCACTGACATAACAGCTGCAATGTCCTTATCTCAGTTCAAGAAATCTCTAAAAACACACCTATAAACTAACCGGGTTTGCCATTGTGACACCCCAGGATAATTCTACTCTATCTTACTCTGGCTCACCCCTAGATAAATCTCTTAGTTAAATCTCCTCCCTCATTTTCATTCATTAGATGTCCCTTATTCTTGTTAGTCTCACTTCTCTAGCTTCACCATTCTTCCAACTCTCCTCTCCCTCCTCCAAATAATAATAATTAAGTATACTCTGTAATATCATATAATTCTGGATATTTCTACTGACGTACAGCTCACTCAATAACTTTAGCTTAATCATTTATGCTTTATAGGCTAGTACTAGGCTAGCCGCCCTTGCGAGCCATTGTAAGCCTAGCCAATTATCCCCTGTGAGACTCAAGCCCTGCACCTTGTCTTTGTAAGGCAAACACCCTAACCACTGGACCACCCTTCCATTACTTTTATATAAATATATCTCTACTGATGTACAGCTCCCTGAACAATCTTAGCTTAATTTTGTTATTCCTCTTCTTATGTAAATGTATGTAATTCTTATCATTTCATGAATTAGTCACATGTGCTGTAACTGGGGCTTTTCTCCCTGGCCTCCGCTGAAAAAGGACTTGTGTCCAGTCGGACTTTCCCGGTTAACAAATGTAAAATAAATAAATAAATAAAAATTGTTTGTGAGAGGGTCCACTGTCATTGGGAACAATGCTTACAAATTATACTTCACCCACTTCAAGAAACTCCATCTTTGGAATTTTACCCCAGTACAGATTAAGCAGAGAGGAGAGGAGGATCATAGATGTTGAAGATGCAGAGTGGGTGAAGCTGACTGCATGCCCTTAATTTGGGCCTACTCTACAGTTTCCTCCCTCTGGGCCAAGGTCCAAGTAGTAGTATCTTATGCAACAAGGAAGAGAGTCCCACTGATACAATATACTTAATTTTGTTTCCTAGGCATTATGTCTGACAAATTCTTCCCCATGATCACAGTGTTGTCTGCATGTATTTTTAGGTAGAAGTAAAAGAAGGCAAGGCATTATTCACAAAAGTGTGGGAATCCTCAATGTCTTGGCCAATAGCCCCTTTCCATTAAATCAATACATGCAATTTCTAGGCTGTATATGTGAGCGAGGATGTGAACAGAGTTTGCTGCCATTCATCTAGTCACTTCACAATCAGTCTTAAGCAACATGAATGCATATATACTACCTTGTGAAAAGGAAAGAGCTGTAGATATACAATTGCTTCAGGGAATGACCAACTAGGGCAGGTAACCTAGTATTTACCTATGAACTGTGTAATATCTTAATATAAAGAGCAGAAACATGACATGTGGCACACCACTCGATATGTGCATGTAATAAAGAACACACTAAGCAGTGAGGTGCAGCAGGTATAGAAAGGTAATACTGTACTAGAGTTTAGCATGGTAAACATACATAATCAAGGTGAAACAATAAAAACATACAGTACAGGAGGGGTAAAATAAGACAGGAAGCATTCCGTTAGCAAAATGGCAGGTACTGCAGGAACAGGCATTACTAAACTATAAAGTACATGTATACAGTATAAATAAACAGTCTATAATAACAGGTAAAAATAAATGCAGATTTATCAACAGTACAGTACCCAGAATGAAACAAAACTGTATGACATTAACAAAAGGAAAATGGCGTGCTCATTTTCCTAAAACTCAAATGTTTTAAACTAATGAGGGTCAGGCATATATGCACAGGTAAATGTTAAGTATTATATGATTGTCTGGTCTACCTAGAAATGCTGTTCTCATGCTCTGCTACTCAAATGCAGAAATAATGCCATTGCAGTTGTTTGTTAATTTGTTATCCTGATGGATAGTGCCACCTGATTCCTAATGTATCCCATGCCATTGTGTGATACTGGACTTTGGAATCTTCAGTGACTTTTTAGCTCTAATCATGAAAATCTTCACTGAGAGCTCAATAAAATGGTTTGAAAAGAAGAAATGATGACAATTAATAAAGTTCTTCAAAGGACCACACACACATTAACTATGGCACTCTCCAAAGGATCACACCTACACGTTAACATACCTCTCAACTGTCCAGATTTTTGTCTCATATTTTAGATCTGTTCCTCATAAAATGTGTGGATTTCTAGCAAATCACTGAGGCCTAAAGTCACTAAATCATGACATACATTTGAGTTTTAGACATATCTTTCAGAAAATGCATGCTAACAAAAATCCTGTTATTCTAGCAACTTTCTAAGTCTATAAGAGCGATATTTAAAATCTTTCTTTATTTTTGGGCCGTTGACCTCCATTATGTCAGGCTTTGTCCAGATTTCTTGTGCTAAGAGGTTGAGAGGTATGCACATTAACTATGGCACAACATGCTTGACACGTATCAAACAAATAGGGTAAACAGCACAAACGTGCAACATATTAGGGTAATTCTGTAGAATAATCTTTAATGAACTTTTTGCATACTCATTTCATAGGTTTCCCTGAAGTTGCACTCGCCTACATGATTTTATGCCATCCTTTATACATCTTGGGCCCTGTATAATTTTTTTGGAGGCAAAATGTTTTCTGCAATGAATCTTTTCTATCATCCCTACAGGTTATCCCCTCTGCAGACATACTTTTAACAGTTTTTGAAAGGCATCTCATGTTTCTCTGGTCAATCATTATGTCAACCTGCTTTACAAATTCAAGTATCTGTTATAGTTGTCACCTTTTAGTACATATGAAATACCCTTACCGCTGAGGAAAATATTGATGTAGATGGTGATACCTTGGCTCCATACAACAGAGAATTGTAAGACCCCAGTGTGAAAACTTCATCTGTAAGGTATAGTGCAATGTGCAGTCCATATTGAGCAATGTCTGAATGCTGTAGCTGACAACATTTTTGGGAAAGCTTCGCACAGTTACACAAACAAAGAAATACTTTAGTTTTCTTGGCAAAACTAACCATTTTATCATACGTATGTCATCCCTAAGCACTGTTACTTAATGCACACTTACATCATTGTTATGACTGTAAGCACATACAGTTTTTTCATAAGCAAGTGGTTATCTCATTATTCGGACGTCAGTTCAGATAAAATGGTTACAATTTTACTACTCTTTGTGATATGCTAACCCTGCAGCTGTAATAATGATTTCTCTAGTATACTTTATCTTTTCGTATTAGCTGTTTTTTTAAGACTTTCAACCCTGTGTGCTATGTTAAATGAAATGTGCACTGAAACAGTAAACTGCTACGTGGGGGAATACAGGTTGCACACATGACCTGCACTTGCTTGTGATGCGTAACTTAATTATGGTATAGAAGAAACTTTGTCGCATGTAGTTATTGTTTCATGAAAAGGAAATGCCTCCTTTCTGTATTATTTCTGCATTAATGTAAATAACACCAGTCAAAAATAATCTACAGACTGCCATAAACAGAAATACACTCTTTTTTTCTCTTTACATTTGAAAATATTTTGTTGCATTTGTGTTAACATAAATAAGAGGTGCCCAGTGTAGAAAAATGTGGAAAACTGAACAAGATAAGAAAAAGAGATACAAGAAAAAATATTGAGGAGAAGATAAGTAAAGGGAGAAAGTAGGCCCCAGATGGCAGAAATTAGTGGAGGCAGGCAAGTCACTAAGCTAGAAATAGCCCTGAGAACAAAATAGGATATGTTAATGGATCACCTCACCTAGTTTCTTGTTTTGGAAGTGAACAAAAACATGGAGGGAGAAACACAGCCCATCAACTAAAGACAGGACAAAAGTTATATCACTTCAGCACAGAAAAAAATATATATCTCAGTGAGGGAGAGAGTAGTGAGTGAGTGAGTGATTGAGCAAGCAAGTAGAAAGTGAGTGAGTAGGGATGACAACCCGTCATCAAAGCAGGAAAATAGATTTGAGGAAACAAGCAGCAATAATCTGAAAAAATAAAACAGATGCCTAGGAAGGATTAGGCTTCTGGGAGCAAACAGAAAGGCAGATTTGTAAGACGGCAGAAAGACAGAGTTGAAGAGTATGAAAGGAAATGGTAGTGTGTGTGTGTGTGTGTGTGTGTGTGTGTGTGTGTGTGTGTGTGTGTGTGTGTGTGTGTGTGTGTGTGTGTGTGTGTGTGTGTGTGCACGCACATGAGTAGGTGATGTGAGTCTTCTGAAGAATAAGATGGGCAAGTTTAAAAAGGAACATAAACAGCCAATAAGGTAGAGAAAAGAGAAACTAAGAGAATGTGCATATGGGAAAGGAGTCTTTTAGTTCTCCTTTGGAAATGGACACACATAGGAAGCAGAACCCTGCTGTATTTTGCCATTAGATAGCACCGAGCAGATGACTTGATTAGAGCAGTGTAGATAGGTATCCCTTCTTTGTGAAGCATCAGTATATAGATTCACTTATGCTGATTGATTCACAGATTGTAGTCAATGTTGCCAGTTCTATAGTACAGGTTTTGGTAGGCAGAGTTACTGACATCATATGATTTTCACACTCTATACCATGTTCTATAAAATGAGATATACACGTTTGTTTTGACCTGTCATAAGTTTCACATTTTCTTGCAGTTTAATAATGGATATCCTTAGCATGTTGTTGAACAAATCCTAACCTCTTTATCTCTAACTATTTTTATGGCTTGGACATTTGAATGTGCACTTTGCTAAATATGAATATTCTTAATATTCTTAATATGGTGTTGCAGAACATGGACCTGTTGAGTAAACCCACTGAAAAATAAATATCCTCACTCCAAACCACACTCACTTCTCTTTCCTGCTCAGACAATGAAAACCTGGGCTGCAGAAAAATAGACAACCAAAGCATTTTTAAGTTCATAGGTAGGTACTACGCTATCAGCCCAAGGGCCTAAGTAAGCCTAGCCAATAAGGTTCCCTGGCTTACACCACCCAAGAAAGTTAATTTCCTGTGCCCCTGTTGAGCAGAGCCACAGAAGTGATCCCTGGGGTATATTTTCTATTTCCCATCCACCCATCAAGATTTTTCTTGAAGAGTGTTAATGAGGAAATTTGCTTGACATAGATGGATAGCTTGTTCCAGAGTATGGGAAGTCTCTGGGACAGGAAGCTATCCCTCCAGCATGTCCTGTTTATTGTAGTGACAAGGTTTAGGTCCTTAGAGCATGTAGCTTGGAGGGATTGGGATTTCTTTAGATGTAGGATGTCCAACAGCTCTGGGTTTAACATAGCTTTATATATTAGACAGAGATCTCCTCAGAGTAGGCGATATGCTACAGAGTAAAACTGGAGTTTTTTGAGACTGTCAATGTAGGGCATCTGTTTGAGGCCAGTAATCCTCTTTGTGAGGTATTTCTGCGGCCTTTCTAGTTGTTGTAGATATCTTGTGAGGTGCATACCAAAAGGGGCATTGTACTCTATAATGTGTCTAATTAGTGATGAGTAGGGGGGAACAACGACCTTTTTTTCCTGGATGAGAACCCTTTTGTGATCAGGTATGCCGCATAGAAGGATTTCCTGACTACTGTGGAAATGTGATTATCAAAGGAGAGACTACTTTCCACCTGGGTCCCAAGGTCTCTTATCACACATTCGGCATTAAGTAGACTGCCATTTATGTGGTAGTTCATGTGTACAGAGTTTTTACCAATGGGGAAGACAATGCACTTTTTGGCATTGAGCTTAAGGCCATGCCTCTGACACCAGGCATCTGTCTCAGTGAGGCCCTTCTGTAGGATGTCCACATCATTTGGGAACTCGACTATGGCTCCTTGTTTGCAGTCATCTGTGACCTTCATTAACCAGAGGCCTTCTGTGTTAGCCTGTACTTTAGAGAAGTAGATACCAAACAGGAGAGGTCCCAGGACTGAACCCTGTGGTACTCCACTTATCACTGGTTTGAAGTCAGATTTGGAGTCTGCAACTTTTACAGTGTGGGTTCTGTCAGTGAGCCAGTTGGCAACACATCTTGTGACATAGGGATTTATACCTAGCTTAGTGAGTTTAGCTATAATTCCAGAATGAGGAATGGTGTCGAAAACCTTGGCGAGGTCAAGATAGGCTGTGTGAACCACCTTACCCTCATCTACGGCTTTGATGGCAGCCTTAAAGAAGTTGATCAAGTTCAGAAGGCATGATCTGCCTTTCACAAACCTGAACTGGGTGGGTCCAGAGTTTGGAGGTTACCAATGTCTTTGTTTATGAGTTCCATGATGATATGTTCCATGGCCTTGCAGACCAGGTTCGTGAGGCTAATAGGGCGATAGTTCCCAGAATAAGTGGTGGCTCCCCCTTTGTGGAGTGGAATAACTGTTGTTTTGCTCCATTCAGTGGACACATAGCCTGATGTGAGACTATGACTGAACATGGTGCTTAGGTGGGGAGCCAGTTCATTCTGAAGTTCGTGGAAAATGCAGCCTGGGATGTTGTCCAGTCCCATGGATGCTGTGTTTATGGTTTTAGAGAGTGCAGCTTTTATCTGCATAGATGTCATTACAGGGACCCTGCATTCTTCCTGTATAGATATGGGCCCTTTAGGGGTTGAGAGGTGGGTAAAGTTAGCACTGAACCTATCTGCCAGGATGCTGGCAATATCAGTTGGTTCTGTAATTTTCGTGCCCTTGTGCTGTAACTCAGAGCAGATTTGGGTGTTGCCATTGAGATTCTTGACATAGCTATAGAATGCTTTGTGGTTGCCTTAGAATCAGTGGCAATTTTGTTTTTGTAGCTAGCTTTGGAGGATCTTATAAAGGATCTCAGCTTCTTAATGAGGTTTACCAGGGAGCTCCTCCAATCATGGGATTTTACTCTCTTTTGCAACAGTTTCTTCCTTCTGTTGTAGAGTTTGGTTATGGCAGTGGACCACCAGATTGGCATTCTTTTTTGGATAGCACGATCCATGCACTCGTGTAAGTGCTTATAGAGTGCATTTGTGTAGGATTCAGCAGTCGTAACTGTATTGTTCATCTGCATGGGTGTCATGAAGTTCACCACTTCTGTCTTAAGAAGCATGAAGTTGGCTTTGGAGAAATTTTTACCGTGGTTTCCTTAATGGTGGGTGGGTGAGGGATGCGGGTATCTAGGGTTATTAGCTTATGGTCAGATTTGACCAATGAGGAGTTGACTTCAGGTGTGGAACACCGGTCACTCATGTTGGTAATGACTAGGTCTAGGATATTGTTGCCCCTGGTAGGGGTGTGAATAAGTTGATCCAGGGCATTAGAATTTATGAATTTCAGAAAGCGTTGAGCAAAGGAGTTGGTACAGAAGTAACTTTCCCAGTTAATGGTGGGGTAGTTGAAATCGCCCATTATTAGGGTATTTGGTTGAACCATAATATTTTCCAGTATATCAAGAAAAGAGGAGTGGGAATCTTGGGGCATGGTGGGGGATCTGTAGCAAGCTACAGTTTGGATTGCAGTTTTGCCCAGAATTAGTTGCACTTGGATAACCTTGGATGCATTATGCTGCGCAACTAGCCGGGAAATGTGGATATCCTTAATGAATATGGACACACCACCGCCTTTGGTGTTCTGGTCCAGGTTAGATGGCCGAAAAGTGTGGTATGAGTTACAGCCTGGTAACGCAGGGGTGCTCTCTAGATCCTTGAACCAGGTCTCAGTCACTGCACAGATATCGATGTTCTCCATTTTAAGGAGTGCCTCGAGTGAGTGCATTTTGAGATTTAGACTTCTAGCATTGAGTAGCATTACCCTCAGTTTTTGCTTGCCTGTTCCTGTTACAGTGGTGAATTTGTCATTTGAACCTTGCCTAAAAAAGGCACTATAGGGGCAGCAAGACCCTTAGCCAGTATCCAGAATCCCAGGGGCAACAGGTGCAGGCCAGCTCTGGCAAAGCATCATGGTCTGTCGACCATGTCAGCCCAGTTAGACAGATACTGGATCCCCTTAGAATGACACCAGAAGCTTAGCCAATTGTTGAAGTCAATCATTTGGTCCTTGTACTGCGGTATCATTCTGGGTGATGGCAGGATGCTACTCAGGGCTAGGGTCATACCTGCCTGGGCTACAAGATTGGAGAGCTCTTCCATGTCTCTTTTCATGTAGTCCAGGGAGGTACGTCTCAGGTCGTTCACACCAACATGGACAATG